>NC_057812.1:48369725-48374995 GCF_018294505.1 Triticum aestivum | reverse complement strand
GCCCCCGAGCGCGCGCGCCTCTGCCGTCCCCGAGCCTTCCTCGTCGCCGACGCCACCTCGCGGTGAGCGCCGCCCCGTTCCCCTGCTCCTCCCCCTGTACTGGCCGCCGACGCCGCCGCGCGCTGCCATCGTGCCGCCGCGCGCCCCTGCCCTTCGCTGCCGCCGCCCCTGCCCTTAATTTTTTTTAGTTTAATTTTTTTCATATGTGTATGTATATTGTATATGTGTATGTATAATGTATATGTGTATGTGTATGTATATGTGTATGTATATGTCTATGTATAATGTATATGTGTATGTGGTTAGTTTAATTTTTTTTGTTCATAGAAATTTTGTTCATATATATATAAAGTTTTTTGTTCATAGAAAGTTTTTTGTTCATATATAGAAAGTTAGAAGAAAATTTAGAATATGCTAAAATTTAGAAGAAAAAGAAGGATAGGAAAGAAGAAAATAAGAAGGGGAAGAAAGAAGAAGAGGAGAGGAAAAAGAGGAGAAATAAATAAGTAGAGGAAAAAAGAAGAAAAAGAAGAGGAGAAGAAGAAAGGAATAGAGGAGAAGAAGAAAAAATAGAAATTTCTTTTTTTTTCTTCTTCTCCTCTATTTCTTTCTTCTTCTCCTCTTTTTTTCTTCTTCCTTTTTTTCATCGATCTTCTCCTCTATTCCTTTCTTCTTCTCCTCTCTATTCCCTCTCCCGATAACTTCAATACGAGGGGGGGTCGATATACCCCTCAGATAACTTTGACATGAGGGGCGGTCGATATATATACCCCCTCTCGACTGTGATAATAACTTATAAAGCGGGAGCACCCCCCGACCCTCTCGCTCGACCAAAACTCTCGAGGACACCCAAACCCTAGAAAAAAACGATGTCGGTCTCCTACCCCCTCCCGCCGCGGCTCTACCCGACAAACTCTCTCGAGGCCACCCCAAACCCTTGAAGCGTTGTCGAGGCCACCCCAAACCCTAGAGAAGCAGCGTCGAGGCCACTAATTAATATATATGATTCCTTACTATGATTATCTAGCTAGTTCTATGTTTGCCACTAATATATCCATTTGTCATGTTTGAATAATTATTGCCATGTTGTAAATATTTGTAGAAACTATGGACACTACCCGAGACGAAGCAAACGAAGCGATGTTGAGGGACATAATCGCAGAAGGAAGTGATGCCATCTCGTTGTATCTCAACGACACCGATAGTACTCTGGAAGGAGAGGGTGAACAAGCTGGCTCTGGTGACCTAATGCTGGTGCAAGAAGAAGAACGTGAGGACGGCTCCGGTGACCCAATGCTGGTGCAAGAAGGAGACCGTGATGACGGCTCCAGTGACCGAACCGAGTCCGGCTAGGTATATATATTAGTTAAGCCTGTGCTGACTAGCTAATTGATGCATTCATTGTTTTGGTATGTACACATATTAATTAAGTCTTCGCTCTTTTTTTAGCCCTCTGGATCGAGCACAACTGAGGTAAAGAGACGAGGCCCGAAGAAAAAGTTGAGCTCGGATGAAAGGTTTGAGATCATAGCAATCGCGCCCGACGGCTAACCTATTGAACCCATCCGAACAAAGAAGGCATTTGTTGCTTAGTGCGGGGTTCTGGTTAGGGACAAGATCCCGATCAGCATCCAGCAATGGTTCAAGCCGGCTACAGAAGACCCTGAGGTGTCTTACGTCAATGATATGCAGAAAAATGATCTTTGGACTGAGCTGAAGACAAATTTCACCCTACCGCCAGAGGATGATCCGGAGAAGCCAGTTGAGCAATTAATCAAGTCTTTTGCTCTTAAGAGGATGGCAGACCTATTCAGGAGGTGGAAGAATGACCTGAATAGGTTTGTCGAGAAAAAAGAGACACCAGAATTCAAGGGCATATATGAGAAGATCAGAGATGACTGGCCTGCATTTGTGGCCTACAAGACATCGGAAAAGAGTAAGAAGATGTCGGCGACAAACAAGAAAAATGCTGCGAAGAAGAAGATTCACCATCGCACGGGGTCAGGTGGCTACCTCGTAGCCCGGCCTAAGTGGGCCAAGGCTGAGAATGATCTGCTTGCAAAGGGATCGAACTAGAGACAATGAGCTGGCCAGACCGTTGCCGGACTTGGTTCTTCGGGGCTGGCGGAACCTTGGACCCTGTAACAGGGAAGTGCATTTGGACGGATGAGCAACTTGACATACCCTTGAAGAAGCTTCGGTACTATATCGCTGTAGCGCAGAAAGGGACGTTCCTTCCAGATAGAGAGAACGACGAGCTCACAAAGGCCCTCGGAAATCCTGAGCACCCTGGACGGACACGAGGCACGCCAGGCTCCATTCCATGGAAGGCTGGGTTTCCGGACGTAGGCGGTTACAAAAGCCAGGAGAGGAGGAAGAAAGTGCAGCAGTCCGAACTGCAGGCGCTTAAAGAAAGGGTACTCGGGATAGAGGAACGAGAAGCAAATCGCAGCAAACGAACTGCCGAAGCTTCCCCTGAAGCTACCCCGCCATCTCAGCGGAGAAGCAGCATGGCTTCCACCGAGCTGCTTCAGCCGGAGCTTGTCTTGACGGCTCCTGCCAGCTATCCCATGGATGCTATCACGGAGGCTCAAATTTGCCACCTTATGACGCAATGGATGAATATGAAGGTCAAGGCAGCTGTTGGCTCTGTTTTTCCTAATGAACCCGATGCAACTTTTCACTGCCAGCCGATTTCAGAAGGATATGCTAAGGTGATGGTGGATGAAATAACGGAGGGATTTGAGGACCTCCCGCTTGACCACCCTACCGGAGAAGGGGAGACTCGGCTGGGTTCTGCTCTGAAGACTCCATGCCTATGGCGGAAGGAGCTCATCAACCTTCCAAACTGGACGCCTCCGCCTCCTCCTCCTCCTCCTCCTCCTCCGGCGAGTCAGGGCACTCTGCCTCCTCCACCGCCTCCTCCTCCGGCGAGTGACGATCAGGGCCCTCGGCCGGCTCCTTCTCCGGCGCGTGGCGGCACTCCGCCTCGTTCTCCGGCTGCGCCGGCGCGCCCAAGCAGCCAGCCTACTCCTTCTCCGCCTCGTCAGCAAGGGCGAAAGAGACCCGCCGCCGCTCTGGCAGCTGCTCCGGCGCGTCGTAGTCCTTCTCCTCCGCCTCGTAAGCAAGTCAAGAAGACTGCCGCTCCGTCTGCTATGCCGGCGTCTAGCAGTACAGCCAGAGGCGGGAGAAAATACAGATTTGGTCCTTCCCTGAAGACTCCAGAGAAGTTACCATACGAGATGACCCCAGAGGAGAACGCGAGGATCGCGCGAACCGAGAAGGATGACTGGTTTCAAGGGTTGAAAGCACGGAGACATCCACCTCCAAAGGAGAAGGTAGATCCGGTGAAAGTGAAGCGCACTCTGGCTGCCCTGGCAAAACCACCCAAGTCTCCGCCGAAAGGCAACTATGAGCGCATTATTGCAAAGACATGGGCCGAAGCGTCGCGGTCGGGAAGTACAGTCAGTGATCAAAGGCTGAAAGAACGACTAGTAGCTGGGAAACAAATTGCCCAGCTCGGCGAACAAGCAAAGCAATCGTGCCCCCCGCTCAAGGTGCCTAGCGTCGATCCGAGGATGGCGCCCGGTTATAACAATCTTGACGATTACCTGCCCAACGATGTACATTATGATTTCCTGGACGTGCAGATACACAAATACGAGTACGGGAAGCCTCTCATCAAAGATGAAAGATCTCTAACAACGATGATGCGAAGATTGCATGATTGGTACATGAAAACCTGCAGAGAGTCTGGGGGAGGAATACTTTGTATATGAGAGTTAAACCGGAGCATGACCTCGTTGGAATTGAACTGTTGCATGTTCCATTTGAGGAGTTCTATCAGTTTTTCAATCAATTGGCCCTCGATAAAGCAACGGTCACCTGCTACTGTCTGTATGTCTCTCTATATAGCTCAGCTCTTTCATTGCATGTTTTATAATTATCCTCACTATATTATGCAGATTGAAGATCGCCGAATTGAAGAATAGACAAATCGGTGATATTGGGTTCATTAACACAAATCTCATAGATGCAGTTCAGGTTAAAGATCATGCCGCAGAAACCGAGGCCAACTTGCTACGATCATTCAAAATAAATGAACACAAAGATATAATACTCTTTCCTTACAACTTCAAGTGAGTGTTGTCTTGTGCATATTTGTTTTCCCTTATATATTAGTCCAGGTTATAGTAATGTAATTGATGAGTTATGCATGCGTGCGCAGTTTCCACTATATTCTCGTGGAGATTAGGCTTGAGCAGGGAGTAGTAACTGTCTTGGACTCGAGACGAAAAGATCCCCAGGAGTATGCGGACATGACTGAAATCCTCAAGAAGAGTTAAATCGGTCATTATCCACCATATCAGCAAATTTGTTCATTTCCTGATATTAAGTAATTGTTTTTTTTTTGTCTGGCAGTGTTCGGAGAAAATTCAGCACAAAATCCCCGGGACTCCCAAAGGAGCTGGAATTTAGATACCCGAAAGTAAGTACTATAGTACCATGTTCCGCACGTCTCCTAGCTATTGATTCAAGCGCTAGTTTCATCAATACCATTTGGCATTCTTGCTTATCAGTTTGATTGACCTCTATTTCTTGTAAAGTGGTTGTGGCAGGACCAAGGGAATGATTTCTGTGGATACTACGTCTGCGAGTCCATCCGCCACACGACCTGTGAGCGGGGCAGGTACTCTGAGAAACAATATGAAGTGTGTAAGAAATAATATTCACAATTTTTGTTTATTACCATCATTTGTGTTGAGTTTCATTCATTCATATATATATATGTATTGACCCCCTTCTTCAAATTAGATGTTTCGGTAGCGGGATGAACTCCTAGAACCAGATCGCATGCGAGCAATTCAAGAGGAATTGGCGGCATTCTTTCTTGACCACGTGATCGCTGAAGACGAAGAATACTATGTGAACCATGCATCCATAATTTAAGAGATTATATTTGTAAAAGATAATTATTGTATATATGTAGCCAGTAGTGTCGGACGATAGATGTACGAGAACTTGTTGTTCGACCAATCTCTCGGAGAAGGAGAGGTGGTCGATATCACTTCTCTCTGTATGCATATATGTTCATGACGATCTTCTGTTTCCTTCGTTTGCTTACTAGCTAGCTAGCGTGTCTAGTCCTCTCTATACGTATGTCTAGTATACGTAGCGTCGACCAAGCACGGACATAAGAGAGAATACTTCTCTCTATTAATTAGCTATCTAACACAATATATGAAATACCTAAATTAACCCCACCAAAC
>NC_057812.1:48361107-48369361 GCF_018294505.1 Triticum aestivum | reverse complement strand
GCCACAGAAATGCTGACGCGTGGAGGTCTATTGGTCCCGGTTGATGCCACCAACCGGCACCAAAGGCCCTCCTGCCTGGGCTCGGCGCACAGGGCACGTGGAGGCCCATCTGTCCCGGTTCTGGTTTGAACCGGGACTAAAGGGTGAGGGTATTAGTAACAACCCTTTAGTCCCGGTTCGGGAACCGGGACTAAAGGCCCTTACGAACTGGGACAAAAGGCCGGTTTTCTACTAGTGTTATAACATTGACCTGATCTCATTTTTGTGATTAGATAAGACATTAATCATATATGTTCACCCATATTCTTGGGGACAATCAAACGTTCATGCCCCATTTCTACAATTTCTTTGGCTTACTATACAAGCTACACCGAAAGCATTGGCAAAGCCATAAATTGGTTACCGGATGTAATTATGCTTACTCTTTCGAGAGATCTTCGTATTTGAAATTTTCCCATGGGTGGTCGGAAATCCAAATTGCCCTGCTATGAAATCGGTGTGTCTTCTTAAAAAAAGTCATAGAATTGATGGCCTATTTTAGGAAGTCGCAGACTTAAGCTATGAATTATACTACCATGTTTGCTTCATGAAGGTATTTAGGAAAAAAAAAAGGAGCTGGAAGACTTCGCGTGATCATTTCTATGATGGGTTACAAACAAGCATCTTTTGCCAAGTGACTTTCTATTGCGCTAATGTGACACCGAGAGTTTTTAATCCACATTTCTTTCGAATAACCATACATTTTAATTAGTTCTAAGTTGATGTCATGTGTGTTTAAATGCAACACTCATTTACATACTTACTGTAATGTGCAGACACCCTCATTTCTTGAAAGGTTTGTTAACTTCATAGGACGAGAATGTGTTTGTGTTTGAGGGGAGTATTATTCTCATATATTTCTATTTTTTATTCTTGATAATTTATTATTATAAATTCTCGCAGCAACGCGCGGGGTATCATCTAGTTTGAAAAGAATGAATCAGCAATATATGACGGCCAAGCAATCAGTTCGGACTCTTTCTTTTCAGATTTGGAAGTAGTGTATTTAATTTGGAAAGAATGAATCAGCAATATATGACGTGGACTCTTTTTTTCTAAACTCGGAGAAGAAGAATATCATGACAGGTTGCCGTCCTCATCTCCGTTAACAGCCAACACAACCACGTCAAATAAAAACGCAGAGACGACGCCTACCCAGTCGTGCCCAGCCATACCCGATTCAAGCTTCTTGGGCCAAGGTAAAGGATGAAATTGAAGGTAGTGGTCTGAGCCGCAACGACAAAAACGGCTGCGCGGATTAGCAGACAAGACACAAAATTTTGTTGGATAGCTGCAGCGTACAAGGTTTGCTAGAGATTGACCGCAGAGGAGCCGACCAGGGGGGCACCAGACGAGCGAAGAGACCGCGACTATAACGGAGTATATGAGCAGCTGCGTGCTGGACGACTTGATGAGCCTACGAACACCGCACCTGCAGCAGGGCCCCTATAGCAGGCTGAACCGTGCAGAGCCACTGGCGCCAGGAAGACTTGAGGCACGTCAGCCGGGACGTCTATCCGATCCCGCGAGCAATTGGAGGAAGACGGTGATGGCTCGTGTCTTCCTCCCGCGACGCTCCCGTGGGCGTCCGGGGGGCCTAACCCTAGCGCCGCCGCCGGTCGCTCCTTCCCCCACTCCCTCCTCCCTCGCCGCCGCCGGAGGGCGCGAGCGGGCAAAGCCCGCCCGTCGCAGGCGGCGGCGGGGCTCTCTCGTCTCCGCGCTCGAGGGGGACGGCGCAGGCCGGATGCCTCAGCCCGGATGCGGCGCTTGGCGCTGGGCGCAGCAGGCCGGCGACGGGGCGTGGCGGCGATGCGACGGGCAGCGCGGAGGTGGTGCGGGCTGGAGGTCGGTGGTGGCAGCGGCTGCATCCGGCTGCACGTTGAGTCACCAGCCGCAAAGATCAGACGCATGTTCAATCTTGGAGGCAGAACATGTGTGTTCAGGTCAACTATCAGGCCTTCTATGTGCGCATATCTCCATATGAATTACATGCAAGCTTCGTGCAGGATCGGGCCAGGAAGGATTCTAGCCAGCTTGCATCATTGGGGTGCTGCAGCTGCCAGTCTGCGAGATATCCCAACTTGTGTGGCACGGCTTGCAACAACACAGGGTACGTGTGCCAGAAGCTACAGGGTTGCCGCGGCACGGCGGGCGGCAGGAAACATGAGCTGATGCGTGTTGTGCGTACCATGGCGCGCATGGAGGAGTGGCTGTGGGCGACGATGATGCACTGCGATGTGTACACAACCGTGGACTGACACGCGCAGTGACCTTCGGGTGCTAGACTACAGAATTCTGGTGAACTTTGAGATTCCCGTCTTCAGCCAAATGATATTTGCTGCAGGAGCTATGTCCAATTTATTAGGATGTACAAGACAGCGCCAAGACATCCGGCTGCCGGAGACAAGCAGTACTTCTTACGCGACAACTGCTAAAATTGATGCCATGTTGCCCGAGAAACATAGTAACATCAGCCCTGTTTTGGAGTGTACGGAGATGAAATAATCCATCTATTTTAATGCAAGTGATGTTGCTGACATTTTGAGACTGGTCACAGGTACTTGCTCCTCCTGCAGTTTTATCTCTGTCCCAGTTCAATCTGTTGCACTGCTATTAATTGTCTTAAAGATGGTAATATTGCCTATCAGATCCTTTTCTTTGTTAGTTTCTCAGATTACTGTTTTCTAGCTACCACATGATACGACTGCACATATATACACATGGTAAATTTTGCATGTTATCTTCACACGAAAAGATAAGAAAAAAAACCTTCATACACTAGGAACTTCCAGATTTATTTATGAGCTCAGGACTATTCGAATAGTTTCCTTTTGATGTAACAAGTGAGAAATTGTTGCCTTGCATGGCTGCGATATTGTAGTAACGTTTGAAGAAAATATTTGTTCTTTTAATCCTTTCAGGAGTACAATATTTGGCAGGATATTCATTTGAACAAGCCTCGGATTTGGGACTTTACAACGTGGTTTCGTTGTATGTTCATCAATGGCGACAGTGTGAAAAGAATAATTGTTGGGAAGATATGGATGTTTAAATGATTATTTTTATGGGTAGTAGTTAGGTCACCATTAGGAAGTAACCGATGGACTTACATATGTGGGTATAAGGCTAATGGTTCGTTGCTACACTTTGCGGCGTGATCCCTTTGTCCAGCCTGAACCGGTGCTTAATTGATTACTAATCCAGCGCTGAAAGACTAATATTATTTCATTGATTGCCACATGCATCATTAGATGTCGAAGTACATAATCATTTCCATTGTTTTTTGCATGTGCACACAGACTTCCTACGATGTTGCACATGATTGTTCTTTCCAGTCAAATATGCTTTGTGCTACTACATCTATTTTCATGATTTTACATTGACCCTGATGTATGCACTTTGGTATGATGTAATTAGCCCTAATTGGTGTCTTTTTCTTCCTACTAATTTGTGTATTATATATTTACTAATTTCGGGCACTGTAGCTGCCACTAGATGTTAATCCACATCTTCTCAATTATTTTGGCAAGTCATAATTTATTGTTAGGGTTATTTGAGCGATGGAGCTCATCCTATAGGAGATTGTACCTTACTGAAAATCTCTCTACAGGTATCCTTACTATATATGAAGTATAGGACCTCTTTTATATTCATATAATTCTAAAACATGTAAGAGAGAAAACATGTAGGATTATAATGTCAAGACAACGTGAATCCTATGGGACTGAACTATGTTTGTGTTCATCATAGGGAGCATCAAATTGTTTGCAAGAGTGTGGAGTTATAAGTAATAATCATGTTTAAGTGTATTACAAATGACCACCTATGAAATGGTATACAACAAATTAAACAATCCATCTGTGGAATTGCTAAGCACTACAAACATAGGAAAAAAATGCAAATAGAAAAGAACAAACAAACCATCCAGGACACATCAGACAGAATTTTCCAGACATGGTGGAAAGGTATGGCATGCAATACAGAAAACATATTGTACTACCGCTTTACAAAAGCCAATAGTTTTGCCATATAATTCATTGTCCATATAAATAAGTTCAACCAGATAAAAAGTTTCACGTTTATAATTTAACTGGACGCATGTAAAAGATGATGTACTGTATTATTAGGGAAGGAAAAACAAATCGACCACATATTTGTGATAGCAATAAAAAATTTCTACATGGATGTTTAATATGTTATCTTCAGTATCATTCCTAGATTTTGTAACACAATATCGAGTGCCAATATTTTGCTCCTAGGCTCCAATAGCCAAAAAGAGATTGCTTCTTTAAATTAACAGGTCAATTAATTTTCTATATATAAATGTCAACTACATATATTTAACATTTGAGAAAAAAAATTCTTACGGTTTAGGTAAATTAACTAATGTGTTACTTTGTCATGGAAACAGTAGATAAAAATGATGCGTGCATTTTTCTTTGAGTGTAGCATAAAAATAAAATTACTTTTAACAAAGGGGAAATCTACATTTCTATATTTATGAATGATTGGGAAAATATTGTACTTATTGTGATGGGAAATATATTTATCTTTCGAAGAGGTGGGTATGTTACCTAATACTTTATGGCTCGGGAATACTCAATTAGTAAATATTAAAATGAATATTAGTGAGTGTTTTCATGTTGTCGTCTATCTTGTCCTTCCATTGACATATGTATAGTATGAGTAGAGAGGTTCCAGCCAGTTCAAAAATATATATGAAGTCAATATAATATAACTGTAACATAATTGGCAAATGATACATATATTTAAGTTATATGACAAAGAATCTATTCAAAAGAGTAGATCATTTCCGACACGTGGTAACCAATATGCATCGTTGCATGTTAGTTTGAATAATTAATTATTATTAACATGTTAATTTCAAACAAACATTCCAGACAACAAATGTTATTGAAAAAATGAGCTATCTTTCTAAAAATAAGCTAGCCCGTGCATCCGCACGGGTTGGCATATTTTCTAATCTTTCTAATCTTCACCGCATTGCATCCATCTTGATCTTGTGATCATCGACGACATCCGCCACATGCAACTCCAATATCATCTTCTCCTCCTCATTTTTTATTTTTTCCTTCAAGTAATTGTTTTCTTTCTCAACTAAGTTTAACCTCTCGACAATAGGGTCGGTTGGAATTTCCGGTTCAACCACCTCCTAGATAAATAAAATCTATGTCATGTTGGTCGGCATAATTGTCATAAACAATAAATGAACCAAATAGTTATAAAAAGACAATATAAACCACATCCGAATCATAGACAGGACGAGGGCCGACGGGGGCGGATACCAAAACCATCGCACTATATAATAACATGGAATAACAAAAGTAAGAAAATTAGACAAATATCTATCTGAAGTAAGAATTTTTTTTTCTTTCAGAAAGAAGATAAGAATAAGAGGCTCACCACGGTGGTGCCGGCGACGAGATCAGCGCGGGCGATCGACGGCGGTGAAGACGGGGATGGGACGTGACGGACCGCTAAACCTAGACAAATCTCGGGGAAAATGGAGCTCGGAGGTCGAGTTTCGAGAGGAGAAAGATTAACTAGTGTGGCTCAGACATTTCATCGAACACCTCATGTGCATAGGAGGTGAGCTAGAGCACCCAAATGCCCTCCCCTCGCTGGACAGAAAAAACAGAGCACTGTGGAGTGCTCTGCCGTGGCGATGGGGTATATATACACTAGTGCAGAACCAGGCTTTAGTCCCGGTTCGTAAAGGGCTTTAGTGCCGGTTCCGCAACCAACACTAAAGAGTGGGGACTAAAGGTCCCCCCCCCCTTAGTACCGGTTCGGCACGAACCAGCGCTAATGTGCCACCACGTGGCACGAGCCAGGACCGGGCATGTGTAGGACATTAGTACCGGTTGGTAACACCAACCGGTACTAAATGTTTGGGGGTGTTTTGGTTTAATTTTTTATTTTTCCTTTAATTTTTTGTTTTCAATTTAGTTTAGTGATTGTTTTACATTATAATGAGTTGTTAAATCATTAGGTGAAATTACCGCAGATTAATTTCGACCGGATGCATGTGGATCCTAGCTAAGTGATCAAGTATATATGCCATATCCATATTATACTGTGTATAATATGGATATGGCATATATACTTGATCACTTAGCTAGGATCCATCCAGCTGAAACTAATATGCGGTTTCTTTCATAAATGATATAATAACTCATCATCATCATCATCATATTAATATAAAAACTCTTGCATCATATCATCACCAACAACAGTATACTAGCTAGCTAAAAATCATCATAGTCATCATTACCACTATTTAATCATCATAGTCATTACCGCTATCTAATCACCACCAACACTAGCTTAAAGAAGAAACATTCACTTGTACCAGAAGCAAAGATATCATCGAGTTCACGACAAATAACACGGACATGAGAGGACAAGTACTAAGAGCATGAACTAACTAAATCACTCCTACTACTCTCTCTCTCTCTCTCAGGTAAAATAGCATAGAACGTGTATAGCTCTCCTGATTCATCATACTGGAGCATGCAGATGAACCCGTCTCCTAATCGTGGGTTGCGCTTCTTATTGCTGCCCCCTAGTACTTCCCTGGGATCGTTAACAATTTTGCTCCAATCTTTCACTATTAAGCATTCATCGCTTTTAGAAATCCTGAATGCACTCATGTGCAATGTAGGATATCTTGGCCGTAAGCTAACCATTGACATGCGACCTTTAGTCTCGATTCACTGAGGCACAACTGTCATCGGGAGTCCCTGTTGAAGAACATCGTATAGTAATTAACATATATAGCAATGAAAGTTTAGCTTCAAAAATAATGTATGCAAAATATGCACTGAGGACAAATAGTAAAAATCTTACCAGCTTTCCTAAATAGATGTGACCGTAGTTCAATACGATCACTATTGGTCGCACGTTTTGAGTACTAACATTTCTAAGTACAGGCAGAAAATTTGTCTTGACAGTATGAAGATCCTCAAGCCATGAAACATAATGACTTATCTCCTCGCAGTTTAGTTCAGCCCTGGGACAGTAGTAGGTCCTGTCTACCAAGCGTTGTACTTGTTTGCTTGAACAAAAATAAGCTGACAATAGAAATTAGTTGTCAACTATTTTTGAATAAACAATATCAAAGACATAAATATAGTTGAGAAACTCACATAATGGTAGAACTGGAGGCGTTTGCACATCGACCTAGATGTCTCTATTACCTTCAATATCATCTTCCGGACAAATATCAAAGGTGATAACCATATCAAGCTCAAATGCATAAGCCTTGCATAGTGCTTGCCAAGTTTTGGATTCAAAATAGGTGTATGCGTCTGCATTGTATAATTTGACGTTGAAAGTATAACCATGCTCGGTCTTTAGGTAAACTCTCTTTACCTCCATAGTTTCCATAGAACTGAAACCTATCTTGTCCAAGACAAAAATTCTTGCATGGCAGGGGATGCGCTAGTAGAATAGTGAAAATTTAAAATTATAAGTTGAAGTAAATGAAGCATATATAAGTGATGCTTAATTATGAAAAAAGACTTGTCACTGTGACTTACTGTATCCACTTCAAAGGTCTCATCCAGCTTGATGCTGAAGCGCCTATCATCAACTAGGAAATTTCTGTCGCACAGGCCGCACTGGTCTTCATAGTATTCACACATAATGAAATCATTTTCGTCGTCAGACGACACTTCCTATGTTCATATAGGTGAAACATTAAACACTTACTAGTTCTATTAATTCAACTACATTTATTAATTCAACTAGTTCTAATTCAACTAAGCATTTACTAAAAATAAACTAGTTCTATTAATTTTCTTACTAAAATAAAGTAGCTAGTTCTATATAGTAATATTTTAATTAGATCATCAAATCTAAGATACCTAAAATTTCTAACTAAAAATAAACTAGTTCTATTAATTCAACTAAGAATTTACTAAAAATAAACTAGTTCTCTTAATTTTCAAACTAAAATATATAAAGTAGCTATATGTAGTAATATTTTAATTAGATCATCAAATCTAAGATACCTAAATTTTCTTACTAAAAATAAACTAGTTCTATCAATTCAACTAGTTCAACTAAGCATTTACTAAAAATGAACTAGTTATATTAATTTTTCTTACTAAAAATAAACTAGTTATATTAATTCAACTAGTTCAAATCTCATATACCTAATTCACGTAACATTAACATTCTAACATTCTTA
>NC_057812.1:48358950-48360605 GCF_018294505.1 Triticum aestivum | reverse complement strand
CGCGACGGGCGGCGGGCCGGGGGTGACGACGGCGCGAGACGGCGACGTACGGCCAGGGCGGCGGCTCGAGACAGCAACAACGGGCGGCGGGGGAGACGGCACGCGGCGGGGGCGGCGAGGTCGCGCGCGATGGGCGACGGCGCAATGGCGGCGGCGGCGATGTCACGCGATGCAGTTCGAAGTGGGGAGATGGAAACTGAAATTTTCGTAAGTGCTCACTACTAGGGAAAACCTTATACACAGAACTTTAGCAGTAGCGAGGGTCAAAAAAGCACGCTGGTGCTAAGTAGCAGTAGCGCACCTGCGCTAACCGGAGCATGCAGATGAACCTGTCTCCTAATCGTGGGCTGCGCTTCTGATTGCTGCCCGCTAGTACTTCCCTGGGATTGTTAACAATTTTGCTCCAATCTTTCACTATTAAGCATTCATCGCTTTTAAAAATCCTGAATGCACTCATGTGCAATATAGGATATCTTGGCCGTAAGCTAACCATTGACATGCGACCTTTAGTCTCGATTCACTGAGGCACAACTGTCATCGGGAGTCCCTGTTGAAGAACATCGTATAGTAATTAATATACATAGCAATGAAAGTTTAGCTTCAAAAATAATATATGCAAAAGATGCACTGAGGACAAATAATAAAAATCTTACCATCTTTCCTAAATAGATGTGACCGTAGTTCAATACGATCACTATTGGTCGCACGTTTTGTGTACTAACATTTCTAAGTACAGGCAGAAAATTTGTCTTGACAGTATGAAGATCCTCAAGCCATGAAACATAATGACTTATCTCCTCGCAGTTTAGTTCAGCCCCGGGACAGTAGTAGGTCCTGTCTATCAAGCGCTGGACATGTTTGCTTGAACAGAAATAAGCTGACAATAGAAATTAGTTGTCAACTATTTTTGAATAAACAATATCAAAGACATAAATATAGTTGAGAAACTCACATAATGGTAGAACTGGAGGCATTTGCACATCGACCTAGATGTCTCTATTACCTTCAATATCATCTTCCGGATAAATATCAAAGGTGATAACCATATCATGCTCAAATGCATAAGCCTTGCATAGTGTTTGCCAAGTTTTGCATTCAAAATAGGTGTATGCGTCTGCATTGTATAATTTGACGTTGAAAGTATAACCATGCTCGGTCTTCAGGTAAACTCTCTTTACCTCCATAGTTTCCATAGAACTGAAACCTATCTTATCCAAGACAAAAATTCTTGCATGGCAGGGGATGCGCTAGTAGAATAGTGAAAATTTAAAATTATAAGTTGAAGCAAATGAAGTATATATAAGTGATGCTTAATTATGAAAAAAGACTTGTCACTGTGACTTACTGTATCCACTTCGAAGGTCTCATCCAGCTTGATGCTGAAGCGCCTATCATCAACTAGGAAATTTCTGTCGCACAGGCCGCACTGGTCTTCATAGTATTCACACATAATGAAATCATTTTCGTCGTCAGACGACACTTCCTATTTTCATATAGGTGAAACGTTAAACACTTACTAGTTCTATTAATTCAACTACTTTTATTAATTCAACTAGTTCTAATTCAACTAAGCATTTACTAAAAATAAACTAATTCTATTAATTTTCTTACTAAAATAAAGTAGCTAGTTCTATATAGTAGTATTTTAATTAGAT
>NC_057812.1:48349192-48358518 GCF_018294505.1 Triticum aestivum | reverse complement strand
GCGGGGGCAATGATGGCGCGAGACAGCGACGTACGGCCGGGGCGGTGGCTCGAGACGGCGACAATGGGCGGCGGGGGCGACGGCGCGCGGCAGGGGCGGCGAGGGCGCGCGCGTTGGGTGATGGCGCTGCGGCGGCGGCGGCGATGTCGCGCGAAGCAGTTCGAAGTGGGGAGATGGAAACTGAAATTTTCATAGGTGCTATATATATAGGGAGGCCTTTAGTACCGGTGGAGCCGCCAACTGGTACTAAAGGCCAATTTTGGCCTGGCCAAGTGGCGGGAAGCAACACCCTTTAGTACCAGGTGGTGGCTCCAACCGGTACTAAAGACCAACCCTTTAGTACCGGTTGGAGCCACCAACTGGTACTAAAGGGTGTGAGTTGCTAGGCAACGGGCGCAAAGTTTAGTCCCACCTCACCGGGCGAAGGGCAGCCGCACTGGTTTATAAACCCAGCAGCGGCTGCTCCTTCGAACTCGTCAATACATCAGGCTTTTCGGCCTAACTGTGGCGCGCTGCCCTGTGAGCCTGCTGGCCCTTCTGGGCCTGAATTTGCACACCCGAGGTCTGGCAGGCCCACTGGGCAGCGCCCCAGCAATTTTTTATATAGTTTTTTTTCTCTTCTGCATTATTTATTTTCTTCTATTTATTTTTGAATAATTTTTTATATAGTTTTTTCTGCTTTATTTATTTTCTTTTATTTATTTCTGAGTAGTTTTTTTGCTATATTTCATTTCTTTGTGAATATTTTTGCTTTAGGTACAAAATATTACAAACTTTATGTTAGTGCTAGTAGTTTTCAAATTTGAATAGTTTAAATTTATTTTCTTCTATTTATTTTTGAGTAATTTTTTGCCGTAACCCTCTCTACGCAAAAAAGTATAACCATGCCAAGTGTCAACATTTTCAGAGTTCATTTTGTAGTGATTTTCAATTTCACGGTCATTTGGCTCTCTAAACAAATCGGTAAATGAATGAAAAACATCAAATGATGTCAGAATGTGTTGGAAATTGATGACGTCGCTTTGAATGCTGCATACTGAATGCAAAAAAGTCTGGAGTTCAAATAAGTTTAAAAAAATGAAGTGCCTACTACCTCTTGAGCTTGCGTTGGATTTCCATGAAGAGGAGAGGATGATGCAGCAGAGTAGCGTAAGTATTTCCCTCAGTTTTTGAGAACCAAGGTATCAATCCAGTAGGAGGCCACGCACAAGTCCCTCGTACCTACACAAAAACAATAGCTCAACGCAACGAACGCGATTAGGGGTTGTCAATCCCTTCTCAGTAAGTGAGATCTGATAGATATGATAGATAATATTTTTGGTATTTTTGATATAAAGATGTAAAGTAAAATAAAAGGAAAAGTAAAAAAGGAAAGCAATAATAAAGTGATGGAGATTGATATGATGAGAATAGACCCGGGGGCCATAGGTTTCACTAGTGGCTTCTCTCAAGAGCATAAGTATTTCTACGGTGGGTGAACAAATTACTGTTGAGCAATTAACAGAATTGAGCATAGTTATGAGAATATCTAGGTATGATCATGTATATATGCATCACGTCTGAGACAAGTAGACCGACTCCTGCCTGCATCTACTACACTATTACTCCACTCATCGATTGCTATCCAGCATGCATCTAGAGTATTAAGTTAAAAACAGAGTAACGCCTTAAGCAAGATGACATGATGTAGAGGGATAAATTCATGCAATATGATATAAACCCCATCTTGTTATCCTCGATGGCAACGATACAATACGTGCCTTGCTGCCCCTTCTGTCACTGGGAAAAGACACCGCAAGATCGAACCCAAAGCTAAACACTTCTCCCATTGCAAGAACTACCAATCTAGTTGGCTAAACCAAATGGATAATTCAAAAAGACTTGCAAAGATAACCAATCATACATAAAAGAATTCAGAGAAGATTCAAATATTATTCATAGATAGACTTGATCATAAACCCACAATTCATCGATCTCAACAAACACACCGCAAAAAGAAGATTACATCGAATAGATCTCCACGAGAGAGGGGGAGAACATTGTATTGAGATCCAAAAAGAGAGAAGAAGCCATCTAGCTATTAACTATGGACCAGAAGGTCTGAGGTAAACTACTCACACTTCATCGGAGAGGCTGTGATGATGTAGAAGCCCTCCGTGATGATGGCCCTCTCCGGCGGAGCTCCGGAACAGGCCCCAAGATGGGATCTCGTGGATACAGAAAGTTGCGACGGTGGAATTATGTTTTTGGCTCCTGTTCTGATAGTTTCGGGGTACGTAGGTATATGTAGAAGGAAGGAGTACGTTGGTGGAGCTCCGAGGGGCCCACGAGGCAGGGGGTGCGCCCTAGGGGGGCGCCCCCACCCTCGTGGCCGCCTCTTTGCTTCCTTGGAGTAGGGTCCAAGTCTCCTGGATCACGTTCGGTGAGAAAATCACGCTCCCGAAAGTTTCATTCCGTTTGGACTCCGTTTCATATTCCGTTTCTTCGAAACACTAAAATAGGCAAAAACAACAATTCTGGGCTGGGCCTCCGGTTAATAGGTTAGTCCCAAATATAATATAAAAGTGGAAAATAAAGCCCAATATAGTTCAAAACAGTAGATAATATAGCATGGAGCAATCAAAAATTATAGATACGTTGGAGACGTATCAGGCATCCCCATGCTTAATTCATGCTCGTCCTCGAGTAGGTAAATGATAAAAAGAGAATTTTTGATGCGGAGTGCTACTTAGCATAATTTCAATGTAAGTCTTCTTAATTATGGTATGGATATTCAGATTAGAAAGATTCAAGACAAAAGTTCATATTGACATAAAAAATAATAATACTTCAAGCATACTAACAAAGCAATTATGTCTTCTGAAAATAACATGGACAAAGAAAGCTATCCCTACAAAATCATATAGTCTGGTTATGCTCTATCTTCATCACGCAAAATATTTAAATCATGCACAACCCCGGTTCCAGCCAAGCAATTGTTTAACACTTTAGAATTTTCAAACTTTTTCAATCTTCGCGCAATACATGAGCGCGAGCCATGGATATAACACTATAGGTGGAATAGAATGGTCGTTGTGGAGAAGACAAAAAGGGAGAAGATAGTCTCACATCAACTACGCGTATCAACAGGCTATGGAGATGCCCATCAATAGATATCAATGTGAGTGAGTAGGGATTGTCATGCAACGGATGCACTAGAGCTATAAGTATATGAAAGCTCAACAAAAGAAACTATGTGGGTGTGCATCCAACTTGCTTGCTCACGAAGACCTAGGGCAATTTGAGGAATCCCATCATTGGAATATACAAGCCAAGTTCTATAATGAAAGATTCCCACTAGTATATGAAAGTGACAAAATGAGAGACTCTCTATCATGAAGATCATGGTGCTACTTTGAAGCACAAGTGTGATAAAAGGATAGTAACATTGTCCCTTCTCTCTTTTTCTCTCATTTTTTTATTTGGGCCTTTTCTCTTTTTTTATGGCCTCTTTTTTTTCGTCCGGAGTCTCATCCCGACTTGTGGGGGAATCATAGTCTCCATCATCCTTTCCTCACCTAGGACAATGCTCTAAAATGAAGATCATCACACTTCTATTTACTTTACAACTCAACAATTACAACTCAATACTTAGAACAAAATATGACTCTATGTGTATGCCTTCGGCGGTGTACCGGGATATGCAATGATTCAAGAGTGACATGTATGAAAGAATTATGAACGGTGGCTTTGCCACAAATACGATGTCAACTACATGATCATGCTAGCAATATGACAATGATGGAGCGTGTCCAAATAAACGGAACGGTGGAAAGTTGCATGGCAATATATCTCGGAATGGCTATGGAAATGCCATGATAGGTAGGTATGGTGGCTGTTTTGAGGAAGATATATGGTGGATGTATGATACCGGCGAAAGGTGCGCGGTATTAGAGAGGCTAGCAATGGTGGAAGGAAGAAAAGTGTGTATAATCCATGGACTCAACATTAGTCATAAAGAACTCATATACTTATTGCAAAAATCTAGAAGTCATCAAAACAAAGTATTACGCGCATGCTCCTAGGCGAAGGGTTGGTAGGAGTTAACCATCGCGCGATCCCGACCTCCACACATAAGGAAGACAATCAATAAATATATTGTGCTCCAACTTCATCACATAACGGTTCACTATACGTGCTTGCTACGGGAATCACAAACTTTAACACAAGTATTTCTCAAATTCACAACAACTAAACTAGCATGACTCTAATATTACTACCTCCATATCTCAAAACAATTATCAAGCATCAAACTTTTCTTAGTATTCAACGCACTCAAAGAAAGTTTTACAAATATTGAGTACCAAACATATTATCATTAAGCAAATTACCATGCTATTAAAGACTCTCAAAATAATATAAGTGAAGCATGAGAGATCAATAGTTTATTTAAAATAAATCCACCACCGTGCTCTAAAAGATATAAGTGAAGCACTAGAGCAAAAACTATAACGCTCAAAAGATATAAGTGAAGCACATAGAGCAAAACTACATAGCTCAAAAGATATAAGTGAAGCACATAGAGCAAAACTACATAGCTCAAAAGATATAAGTGAAGCACATAGAGCAAAACTACATAGCTCAAAAGATATAAGTGAAGCACATAGAGCAAAACTACATAGCTCAAAAGTATTCTAACATATTTCAATTCATGTATGGCTCTCTCAAAAGGTGCGTACAGCAAGGATGATTGTGGTAAAATAAAAGGTAAAGACTCAAATCACACAAGACGCTCCAAGCAAAACACATATCATGTGGTGAATAAAAATATAGCTCCAAGTAAAATTACCGATGGAAGTAGACGAAAGAGGGGATGCATTCCGGGGCATCCCCAAGCTTTGACTTTTTGGTGTCCTTAGATTATCTTGGGGGTGCCATGGGCATCCCCAAGCTTAGTCTCTTTCCACTCCTTGTTCCATAATCCATCAAAATATTTCACCCAAAACTTGAAAAGTTCACAACACAAAACTCAACAGAAATCTCGCGAGCTCCGTTAGCGAAAGAAAACAAAATACCACTTCAAGGTACTGTAATGAACTCATTCTTTATTTATATTGGTGTTGAACCTACCGTATTCCAACTTCTCTATGGATTATAAACTATTTTACTAGCCATAGATTCATCAAAATAAGCAAACAACACACGAAAAACAGAATCTGTGAAAAACAGAACAGCCTGTAGTAATCTGTAACTAACGCAAACTTCTGGAACGTAAAAAATTCAGACATATTAGGAAGGTCTAGATAATTTTTTATTGATCTACAGAAAAAAGAATCAACTAGAAAGCACGTTCCTGTGATTTATGAAAATTATTTTCGTGCGCGCAAAGTTTCTGTTTTCTGCAGCAGAATCAAATAACTACTACCGTAGGTTATCCTAACGGTTTTACTTGGCACAAACACTAATTAAAACACAAAAACAAATCTAACCAGAGGCTAGAACAGATATTTATTCCTAAACAGAATCAAAAAGCAAAAAACTAAAATAAAATTGGGTTGCCTCCCAACAAGCGCTATCGTTTAACGCCCCTAGCTAGGCATAAAAGCAAGGATAGATCTAGGTATTGCCATCTTTCGTAGGAAAACCATAAGCGGCTCTCATGATAGATTCATATGTTAATTTTATTTTCATTCTCGGGAAGTGTTCCATGCCCTTTTTAATGGGCATTGGAATCTAATGTTCCCTTCCTTCATATCAATAATCGCACCAATCGTTCTAAGGAAAGGTCTACCAAGAATAATAGGACAAGAAGGATTGCAATCTGTATCAAGAACGATAAAATCTACAGGCACATAATTCCTAGCTATTTGCAACAATAAGAACATCATTAATTCTTCCCATAGGTTTCTTAATAGTGGAATCTGCAAGATGCAAGTTTAGAAAGCAATCATCAAAATCACGGAAATCTAGCAAATCGCACAAAGTTTTGGGAATAGTAGAGACACTAGCACCCAAATCACACAAAGCATTAAATTCATGATCTGTAATTTTAACTTTAATAGTAGGTTCCCACTCATCATAGAGTTTTCTAGGGATATAAACTTTCAACTCAAGTTTTTCTTCATAATATTGCATCAAGGCATCAACGATATGTTCGGTAAAGGCTTTATTTTGACTATAAGCATGAGGAGAATTTAGCACGGATTGCAACAAGGAAATACAATCAATTAAAGAGCAACTTTCATATTTAAATTCCTTGAAATCCAATATAGTGGGTTTAGCAACATCTAGGGTTTTATTTCTTTCATTCCCACTTTCATCAATTTTAGCATCATAAAGATCTAAATACTCTGAATTTTTGGGAAGCCTTCTAGGTAAAGGAAGATCATATTCAGTTTCATCAAGATTCATATTGCAAAACAAAGATTTGATAGGGGATACATCAATAACTTTTAGATCTTCATCTTGATTTTCATAGGAATTGGAAGAACACGCTTTAATAAAGGCATCTTTTGTAGCACGCATCCTAGCGGTTCTTTCCTAGCACTCGTCAATGGAAATTCTCATGGCTTTGAGAAACTCATATATATCATGCTTAGGAGGAATATATCTAAGATTTAAAGAATCAACCTCAAGAGAAATTTTATCAACGTTCCTAGCCAAATCATCAACTTTAAGCAATTTCTCTTCAAGCAAAGAATTAAAATTCTTTTGTGAATTCATAAATTCTTTAACACTATTATCAAATTCAGAGGGCATCTTATTAAAATTTCCATAAGAGTTGTTGTAGGAATTTCCATAACTATTAGAAGGATTACTAGGATAAGGCCTAGGATTAAAATTCCCTCTATACGCGTTGTTACCAAAATTATTCCTACCAACAAAATTCACATCCAAAGATTCATTATTATTCTCAATAAAAGTAGACAAAGGCATATCATTGGGATCAGAAGAAATAGTCTTATTAGCAAATAATTTCATAAGGTCATCCATCTTTCCACTCAAAGCATTAATTTCTTCTATCGCATGCATTTTTTTATTAGTAGATCTTTTAGTGTGCCATTGAGAATAATTAACCATAATATTATCTAGGAGTTTAGTAGCATCTCCTAAAGTGATTTCCATAAAAGTGCCTCCCGCGGCCGAATCTAAAAGATTTCTAGAAGAAAAATTCAATCCGGCATAAAAAAAATTGTATAATCACCCAAAAATTTAAACCATGAGTAGGGCAATTACGTATCATTAATTTCATTCTATCCCAAGCTTGTTCAACATGTTCATGATCTAGTTGCTTAAAATTCATTATGTCGTTTGTAAGAGAGATGATTTTAGCAGGAGGAAAATACTTAGAGATAAAAGCATCTTTGCACTTGTTCCAAGAATCAATACTATTTTTAGGCAAAGACGAAAACCAAGCTTTAGCACGATCTCTAAGCGAAAAAGGAAATAGCTTCAATTTAACAACATCATTGTCAACATCCCTTTTCTTTTGCATATCACATAAATCAACGAAGCTATTTAGATGAGTAGCGGCATCTGGCAAGAGGAGCAATAGGAGTGCTAAGGAAATCATTATTATTGGTATTGGTAAAGTCACACAATTTGGTATTATCTTGAGCCATCGCGACAAGCAAGCAATCCAACACACGAGCAAACAAAAAGCAAGCGAGCAAAAGGCAAACGGAAAAGAGAGGGCGAATAAAACGGCAAGGGTGAAGTGGGGAGAGGAAAACGAGAGGCAAATGGCAAATAATGTAATGCGAGAGATAGGGATTGTGATGGGTACTTGGTATGTTGACTTTTGCAAAGACTCCCCGGCAACGGCACCAAAAATTCTTCTTGCTACCTCTTGAGCTTGCGTTGGATTTCCCCGAAGAGGAGAGGATGATGCAGCAGAGTAGCGTAAGTATTTCCCTCAGTTTTGAGAACCAAGGTATCAATCCATTAGGAGGCCACGCACAAGTCCCTCATACCTACAAAAAAACAATAGCTCAACGCAACCAACGCGATTAGGGGTTGTCAATCCCTTCTTGGTAAGTGAGATCTGATAGATATGATAGATAATATTTTTGGTATTTTTGATATAAAGATGCAAAGTAAAATAAAAGGCAAAGTAAAAAAGCAAAGCAATAATAAAGTGATGGAGATTGATATGATGAGAATAGACCCGGGGGCCATAGGTTTCACTAGTGGCTTCTCTCAAGAGCATAAGTATTCCTACGGTGGGTGAATAAATTAATATTGAGCAATTGACAGAATTGAGCATAGTTATGAGAATATCTAGGTATGATCATGTATATAGGCATCACGTCCGAGACAAGTAGACCGACAACTGCCTGCATCTACTACTATTTCTCCACTCATCGACCGCTATCCAGCATGCATCTAGAGTATTTAGTTAAAAACAGAGTAACGCCTTAAGCAAGATGACATGATGTAAAGGGATAAATTCATGCAATATGTTATAAACCCCATCTTGTTATCCTCGATGGCAACGATACAATACGTGCCTTGCTGCCCCTTCTGCCACTGGGAAAGGACACCGCAAGATCGAACCCAAAGCTTAACACTTCTCCCACTGCAAGAACTACCAATCTAGTTGGCCAAACCAAACGGATAATTCGAAGAGGCTTGCAAAGATAACCAATCATACATAAAAGAATTCAGAGAAGATTCTCATATTATTCATAGATAGACTTGATCATAAACCCACTATTCATCGGTCTCAACAAACACACCGCAAAAAGAAGATTACATCGAATAGATATCCACGAGAGAGGGGGAGAACATTGTATTGAGATCCAAAAAGAGAGAAGAAGCCATCTAGCTACACTACAAAAAAAGACACATCCGTGACATTTTGGGTCGAACGAAATTTTTTTGTCATACATATGACACTTCTATGACGATAATTGTGACAAAACCCAGTATCATCATAGATGTGGTGGGCTCCTACTTCTATGACAAAAAATCATGACAGAAAATGGGCTTTTTGTCCTGGGCGGGCCGGAGACGCAGCTGCATGCCATTCTTTGGGCCGTCCATGACGGAAAAAACCATGGTAGAAGAGAGGGCGAGGAAAATTTCGTGGAGTTCCCAGTTATGGTGGGAGGTCGGGGCCGAGCGATGCGCGCTTCTCTCGTACACGTACGCGCGTGTGTGCGAGGCGTTGGCTCTAACTGAACCCGAGCGAGGCGTTGGGCTCTAACTGAACCCGAGCGATTGCACTGCAGGCTACACGTTACTGAACCCGAGCGACCGATCGATGGCTGTTAACTGAACCCGATCGAGCGATTCCTTCGCTACTGCTGCTAACTGAAGCCGATCGATGCTGCCTCTGGATGAAC
>NC_057812.1:48331038-48348832 GCF_018294505.1 Triticum aestivum | reverse complement strand
GGGCAGGATGAACAGTAGATGATGGAGGGCAGGATGAACAGTAGCCCGTGGAGGGGTGGTTGAACAGGAGCCCGTGGAGAGGGCTGGTTGAACAGTAGCCGGTGGAGTAGCGCGCGGTGGAGGCTGGATGAACAGGAGCCCGTAGATGAACAGTCGCAGGTGGAGGCTGGAGGAGGTCGACGGTGGATGAACAGTAGCTCGTGGAGGCTGGAGGGGGTCGACGGTGGAGATGAACAGTATCCCGTGGAGTCCCGTTTTGCGGTACGCCACACCCCTCCCGATGAACAGGACCCCCGTTTCGACCGTAGCACTCCAACACAACTCCGTTTCGTCCGTTTTGCGGTACGCCACACCCCTCCCGATCAACAGGACCCCCGTTTCAACCGTATGAGGTTCGTTTCCTCCGTTTTGTGGTACGCCAGACCCCTCCCGATGAACAGGATCCCATTTCGAACGTGGCCGGTCGAATACAAGGCCGTTTCCTCCGTTCTGCGGTACGCCAGGCCTCGTTTCCATCGCCTGTTCCGTCCAAGCCCTCCCAATGAACATGACGCATTCCGTTGCCTCCCCATGAACACGACGCATTCCGTTGCCTCCCCATGAACACGACGCATTCCGTTGCCTCCCCATGAACATGACGATGACGCTGTTTCTCCGTTCCGACCCAGCCATGTCAACGAGCCCTCGCCGTACGTATGCGCGAGTAGGTGTTCGAGACCCCGCCCGTATGTACACATACGTGGCCGTATTTTCTTTCTTGCACCTTGGCCGCCTCTACTACGACACGTGCGCGCCTCTACATGGACCAGTATATACGTACGTACACGTTCGCGACCAGAATGACAATGCTACATACGCTTTGACCAGGTGGGTCCCGACTGTCAGGCACTTCCTTGCGTGCGAAGATGTAGCTGGTGGGTCCCAGCAGTCAGGGGGGCGAAATACGGTGGCCCATCCGGTGGATCCCCGCTGTCAGGTGGAGGAATAATTATTTTTCACGTAATAAGGAGGCACTTCCTTGCTGCGGCCGTGGACCCAGCTGTCAGCCTCTCCACGTACAGTCCACGTCCGATGGAAGCTGTTCCTTGACCATGTTGACCACGCCGTGCCAAGAGCACCAGGGCGGTGGACGACGGCAAGGCCTAGGAAGGGGACGACGCGGCGCCGGGGAAGACGCGGCAGTGGATGCCCACGCGTAGAGGAGTACGAGGGTTCACTGGTTTGCTGCAGTGTGAGGCTGCCGTCGCCGCAGAATACCAGGGGGTGTGGGTGAGTAAAGGGATGGTCTGGCCAGTGGTGGGAGTAGTAGGGGCGGTGAGGCCTCCGCCGCATCGCAGCCGGCCACGAGAAGCAGGAGCACGAGGCACGACTGGCGCTGGTTTGGGCGGCTAGAGCAAGAAGACCAGAGGTTGAAGAAGCACTACGGCCGCTAAATGGACATCGTATGGTCACTGGAGCTAGAATCGTGCATATTGACTAAGTTGACAAAGCCCTTCGTCCCCGTCAACTTAGTAGGCCCACAAGTCAGCCTGCCACTATACTAGGTCCCAGCTAACTGGGGGAGTATTCATTTTTTTGTGTAATAAGGAGGCACTTCCTTGCGTGCGAAGATATAGCTGGTGGCTCCGAGCTGTCAGCGGCGGTAATGTTTTTTTTCGTGAAATACAGAGGCCCTTTCGGTGGGTCCCTGATATCAGGTGGACGAATCATTATTTTGCGCGTAATAAGGAGGCATTTCCTTGCGTGCGGCCGTGGACCCAGCTGTCGTCCTCTCCACCTAAAGTCCACTTCAGATGCATGTCAGTCGTTGACCACGTTGACCAGGCCGCCCCGAGAGCACCAGGGCGGTGGACGACGGTGAGGACTAGGAAGGGAACGACACGGAGGCAGGGAAGACTCGGCAGTTGTTTCCCACGCGGAGGTGAGTACGACTGTACGAGGGTTTACTGGTTCGTCTGCCGTCGCCGGAGAATAAAAACAGGTGTGGGTGAGTAGAGGGATGGCTAGGCCAGCGATGGGAGTACGATGGGGCGGTGAGGCCTGCGCGGCAGCAGAGCCGGCCACGGGGAGGAGGGAGCAGGCAATCCCGCCAGCGCCTGTTTGAGCGGCTGGAGCAGGAAGAGTAGAGATTGAAAAAGCACGAGGGCCGTTGGATGGCCATCCAACAGTCACTGCTTGTGCGTCAACCTTTTTTTAGGAAAGCCTCAAATCTATGGAAAACAGCATACAGCACATCTGCCATTATTTCTAATAATTTACAGCCCATTTGCTAATTATTAAGGTTTTTTTGGAGACCATATTCTTTTTGTTTGCATTACAGCCCATATTGTGGACACGGTTAAAAAATTATACGAAAATTTGCATATTTCGGTGTGGTCCAAAGTATTTTTAATCCCAAAATTTTGCACATTCAAAATAATTTTAAAAATAAATGTATATCAATATAAAATCCAACAAATTCTCCATGCATAAAAATTAATGTAGTTTCAAATCTCGAAATGAAAAAAAGATATTTGAAACTAATTGCCGGTTTGATATGTTTTAAAAATGTACATCCCATTTCTCATTACTGATGGGCCATTTTCTGGGCCAGCCGAATGAAAGCTCTCCTCGTCTTGAAAGATTTGCATCCCAACAGGCCTGACAAAGCGACTTACTTGGCAAATCACAAAAAAACTGGGCTGTGGCCGTGGACCCAGCTGTCAGGCTCTCCACGTACAGTACTCTTCTGATGGAATGTCGTTGACCATGTTGACCACGCCGCGCCGAGAGCACCAAGGCGGTGGATGACGGCGAGGCCTAGGAAGGGGACGACGTGAAGCCGGGGAAGACGCGGCAGTCGATGCCCGCGCGGAGAGGAGTACGATGGTTCACTAGTTCGGCTGCGGTGTGAGGCTACCGTCGCCGCAGGGCCTGGCTAGCGGTGGGAGTAGTAGGGGGTGATGAGGCCTCATCGGCAGCACAGCCGGACACTGGAGGCAGGAGCAGGCGGTCTCCCCGGCGCTGGTTTGGGCGGCTGGTGCAAGAAGAGCAGCGATTGAAGAAGCAGCAGGACCGTTCGATTCAAATCCAACGGTTACTGCTGCTAGAATCGTTTGTTGACTAAGTTGACAAGCCCTGCGTACGTGTCAACTTAGTAGGCCCACAGGTCAGCCTCCCAACCGGTGCGCCCCAGATGTCACTGGGAGGAATCATTTTTTTCGCGTAATAAGGATGCAGTTGATTGCGTGCGGCCAGGCCAGCGGAGGGAATAGGGTGGGCCAGGGAAGCCTGCGCCGCATCACATCAGGCCACAAGAGGAGGGAGCAGGCAGTCCTGCCGGTGCTAGTTTAGGCGGCTGGAGCAGGAAGATCAGAGATTGAAGAAGCACGTCGGCCGTTGGATGGACATCCAACACTAACTGCTGCTAGAATCGTGTGTTCACTGACAAAGCCTTGCGTAAACAAGTCAGCCTCGAAATCTGTGGCGTGTACAGCCCATTTGCTATTATTTTTATAACTTTTACTCATTTTCTAATTCATATGGAATTTATTGCAGCCCGTTTTCCATTTTTAGAATTGCTGGCCATTTTTTGGTCAGTACCAGGGTCAAAAAATTAACTAAATATGTGGGAAATTTTGAAAATTCGCAAATTTTTGCTGGAGAACGAAATGTTCTTAATCCAAAAATTAATAGCCATACAAAAACAAATTTAAAAATAAATTAGTACTATGTCATGTTAAATCCAATGAAATACGTATAAGATATCAGTGAAGAACAAAAACAAAAAAAGAAACTTATATCCCATTTGCTATAAATATTTTGGAATTTTCAACCCCTTTTGATATTACTTCTAACAGACATTGACCATACTCTTAAGCCAGGCCGGAATGCATCCCTTCTCGTCTTGAAAGATTTGCAGCCCAGTAATTCGGAGAAAACAAATAGGCCTAGCTTGGGTATTCTTCAAAAAGAAATAGTGGGCTACCTATTTTCCCAAAGAACTGGTGCATGAGCATTTAGCTATATTTATTTACTTATTTATGTTTAGGCGACCATGAGCATGTACCTGGGCCGGATTCATGTGAGAGCCTCCCTTCCAGTTAATTATGGGCTTCTCTATTGGGCCTTCATTAGTGGGCTGCATGTTATCAACAAGTGGAAAATGTGTTTCGAGTTTCAAAAAAAAAGTGTTCCGTACGATAAATAGTATGTGCTACGTACGGTACGGAGCACTAAAGGATCGAACCGTGCAACCATTCCAAAACATTGTGTTTGTCGTTCTAACAACACATTTATTCAACTAACAGACGAAATATACTACTGATTGTACATTGAAAACAGCAGCAGCAGCAACCAGGGCTGGGGGTGCAACAGAAGCAGTAAGCAGGCCAGAAGAGTGAAGACGCAGCTCTCTCTTCCAAACCAAACATCAACCATCATTACAAAAGGGCTACCAAAAAAGAACAAGTGTATGCATTAAACTAAATAAAGATCCTACTACACCAAGTGTACGCATCTAACTAACTGGTTCAGTTAGACGTTACTATTAATTAAGATGCAGTGGAGTCGCAGATGGAGAGGAGTGGGAAACTTCACTGGTTCGGGTGCGCGGCAGCACAGCCGCGGTGCCGCCCACGGGAGACAGGAGCAAGACCAGAGGTTGAAGAAGGAGCACGGCTGTTGGATTAACATCCAACGGTCCAGCTGCTAGAATCATTTGTTGATTAAGTTGACAAAGCCGTGCATACACGTCCACTTAGTAGGCCCACATGTCAGTCACCAAATCTGACAGGTCCCAGCTGTCAACGGGATGAATAATTTTTTCACAAAACAAGGAGGCACTTCCTTCCGTGCAAAGATATAGCCGGTGGGTCCCAGCTGTCAGGTGGAGGAAACATTTTTTCAGCTTAATAAGGAGGAACTTTCCTTGCGTGCGACCATGGACCTCGTGGGTCCTAGCCGTCAGGATCTCCACATAAAGTCCTCTTCCGATGACTCTCGTTTGTTAACCACGCTGCACCGAACGCAGCGAGGCGGTGGACGACGGCGAGGCCCCGGACGGGAATGACTCGGAGATGGGAAAACGCGGCAGTGGAGTCGCAGATTGAGAGGAGGAGAAGGGTTATAACTGGTTCTGTTGCGGCGTGGGGTTGTAGTCTCTGGAGAATAACAGGAGGTGTCGAGGGGCGGAGGGATAGCCTGGCCAGCGGTGGGGTAGCGCATCCCAGCAATGCGTGCTAAGCAGAGCCGCTAGCCGCCGGAGGCTGGACCAGGCGGTCCCGGCGACGCTGGAGGAAGAAGATGAGAGATTGAAGGTGCATGCCGGTCGTTGGATATAAATCCAATGGCTGTGGATGACACAATCATTTGTTGACCAAGTTGACAACGCCCTGCGTAGGCTTCGACCTATTGGCCCACATGTCATCCTGCAAAAATGTGGCATATATTTAACCCATGTTTTCTAGAATGTACAATCCATTTGCTGGGCTGGGTGAACAAATAATTTCGTACCAATCAGGCCCATTGATATTTTCTAAGAAATCCCAGCCCATTTGCACTTCCTTGAAATACACGTATTAGGTGGGCTCGTTATATGTACTCCCTCCATCCGGAAATACTTGTCATCAAAATGGATAAAAGGGATGTATCTAGATGTATTTTAGTTTTAGATACATCCCTTTTTGTCCATTTTGATGACAAGTATTTTCTGACGGAGGGAGTATAATGTTATGTTAGAAGGAGCAATTAATATCAAAGAATAAACCGGAGAGGCACATTTTATATATATATATATAATTAAGAAATTAGCAAGTTATTGCTCAAAATAAAAATGAGCGCGTTATTATTAAATAGGTCCTGAAAATCTTCGCAAGCTTTTGTACGCAATCACCAGGATTTTCCTTGCCTGTGAGTCAAAAACAACCAGGATTTTCCTTGCTAACTTCCGTTAAACATTTACTTTTATAAGTTGGGATGTTTTTATAATGTATATATAAGTCTCAATAAAATATACGATAATAGTAATAATATAAATATATATAATGCGGTTAGAAGGGAAAACATAAATTGGACACAGCATTACTTTTATAACAGACCTATGTTTTATACCCCACAGTAGGCATACTAACAAGTTCGCACACAAATACAACAGAAAAGGTAAACATTCATATCAAACTCAGGTTCACAGGACACGTTCATATCCATAGCCAACATTCACAATCATATACTCAAAAGATTCATAAATACACATGCTGAGCATATCTATGCATCCAAATGATTGATAGATCACACGACAATATTCATACATAATTTACAAAAAGATTCAGATATACACATGTTCAGTATGTTTACGCATCCAAATGATTGAGATCACAGCCAATATGATCCATGGATGAACTTTAATTACCTAGGGTATAGACTGGTAAATGGTGTTCAATCGGAGGTACTTCTTGCTAAAATTAGTTCTTGTACGAGTAAACTTTCGAGTACATAAGAGGCAGCACAGACAATCTGAACTTTGCTTGTTCGTTTATCCTCAAATAGTGGCCTCGTGCCGAGGGAGGTTTGAGCAACTTGGCCACTACTTTCATCCAACCAGTTTAGTGGCTCATCTTGGTCCTGTATCTCGCCAAAATTCTACATTCCAAACGAGAAAGGAGGCCGTTGAGAAAATGAACCACCCAAATTTTTTGTGCAGTTCAACTAAAATGGAGCATCCTTGGCGTTCACTCTCCTAACACTTGGAGTTTGACAATTGGTTGACACCGATTGATACTCGAATGAATATAGGCACTTCTTGTCAACATCGATGCTTGTCTGAGTGAACTTTGGAGTACATAGCAGCAGCATAAGTACCTGTCCATCTGATCATTTTGTGCAGTTCTACTGAAATCACCCGATGTAATGATTTGCCTGCGAGTTCAGGCTCCAAATTACTCCTTTATGAAATCGGCAAACAGTAGCACAATACCAAATTACCAATACATATGACAGGCACAATAATCAGGATAAAGACCAGTACCAACTTGTGTGAGGTAGCATATCAATTACTATTTCCTTTGACTGGAAGCTGAGATATGCCAAGCGACTGACAGCAAAGGAATAAAGCATGCGGAGTTTAGCGACTGATAGGAAAGGACGGAAGCTGTCGAGGCAATGAAGCACCCAAAGTTTTTGTGCAGTTCCACCAAAATCGAGCATCCCTATTGGCACATATATTGAGAGAGTGAGATTACTGTAATAGTGGGACTAGTTTATGAAACATACACTAACAAATAGAAGCACCCTCATTATCTTAATGGGTAAAGTTAGCAACATAGTAGTCTTGCTTAAAGAGAGGTATTAGTTTATTTAATCAGTGCCAATTAGCTCAACTCAACACTCAAAGCATTGCCATTTATCATAGGTTCAAAACTTTAACATGCAAAGATAAAGGAGTTTCTCATGACAGTAGCACGATACAAATAGAGATGACAGCAAACTAATATGGATGAAGGCCTTAGGCCCGTACCAACCTGAGAAAAAAGCTTATTCATGTAGTCCCATAAGAGATGATAAAGCACTCACTGGAATCACACAATAGTATATATTTTTGTGCACTTCAAATGTATGGTTGAAATCACTCTTGTTTACCAGTGCTGAGATTATATCGAAATATTATCAAGAACTTCCAGCAGAGTTAAAGCACTGGCTGGGATACAGTTCACTGCATTGTCTTGTGTAGTTCCATTTAATGTATGATTGGCACAACATGATCCCTGTTTGCACAAGTAGGAACAAGGTGAAACCATCATTAGCTTGGTGAGAAAGGATAGGAAGACATTAGCATATTACTCAACCAGTAGCATCAAATTCATGATGGACAATACGCAAAACATTGCCTCATTGAACCAATGGCAATAAATTGACATGCAAAACAATAGCACTATTATGTCATGACACTAATAATATTCCCTCCCTGCTCCACCACATGATTCACCTCCATAGACAAACATACACACGTACATGATTCAGCATAGGGTCCTACTAAAGATTTGTTTAACTCCAACAGGAAAATTAGGCAGTAATAAATTAGTGGTACTTAAGTACTCCTAATTAATTAAGTGAGATAGCAGAAGTGGAAGGGCTCCCTGGAGGATCATCTCACATGTAAGGTAGTTGTTGCCGGAGACCTTGAATGGCATCGACTGAGGCCTCTGGCTTCAGCAAGATCGCCTTGGCACTGTTTATTCTTCTTCTTCTTCCTCTTCATGCTCTGTTTCTCTTTCTCTTCACCAGTTGGTGAAACCAAGTACATGATTGGCCTTCTAATTCAGAATTGGTTTTGTCAGTGAGGGAGTACAAGTGTACTAGTAAAAAATAGCATTATTTTCTCATGGCAGTCGGAAAATAGAGATGAACACATGCATTAAATATCATTCTTACCTAAAGGAAGGTTATGGCGCCAATATGGATGATGAGGATTGGAACACAGATCTCCCTTTGTGCAGTTCCACCAAAATGAACCAACTGTTCCATTCTGACATTCTAGTTAAATAGCACAAAAGTCACTTCTTTTAAGAAGAGTTTTGTGCAGTGCACCAAAAGGTCACAACAGCAACCAGGTGAATTGGATATCCCTATTTGCACAAAAAGGCATAGAGGAAACAGTCAGAGTCTCAAACAATTACAGGCAAAAACATTTGGCTAAACTTGTCATGGCTTATAACAGTGGCATGGCTTCATTTTTACCAGGGACATTAGATTAAGAACAACTAAGGCTGCGTTCGTTTCATAGGTTTCTTGCAGGATTTTCGTAGGAACACAATTCCTACGATATTCTTTCCCTTCCAACCATTCGGAACACGGGAAAGGTGAATACTATTTCATAGGAAAGCTGGTCTGGTAGTACTGATTCCATAGGATTAGAAACATCCACGCGCTGCTCATTTTTTGGGCGGAAGCCCGAGGCAGACGCTCGCTACCATACGTTAGACAGGTTGCTGTGCTGTGTTGCCAGAATAAAAAAAATCAACCTATGTGTGGTACGTGAGGTGAGGACAAGAGTAGTCACTGTGCAGCTGAATAAACAAATAGCATCTCATACTACCAAGCATGCTACTAAAAACAAATCTGTACATTTCGTAGTCCATCTGAACACATTCTCTTGAGAGTTTCCTCCGGTTTGCTGTTCCATAGATTTATACCTATATTCCTTTCCAATTCCTCTATTTTCATCAAGACCTATGTTTTCTGCCCCTTTATTCCGAACGGAGCCTAAATATTTGGTATAAGGGTATGGGACAGTGGGTGCACCAGCAGTCCAGCACCATGTACGTAAACAAGAGCATAAAGTGGTGATTCATAGTTTGTTGCCCCGAGATACAAATATCCAAGAAACATATCTGGGTTGGTCCCATTTTTGTTCACTCTAGCCACCTACTCCTATGTGTGGATAGCAAATCTAGTCTTGGTCATACCACTATGTACAGCGTTACCCCTATATTTCCCTTTTCGACCAAGAGACCGGTTGGATGACCAGTCTGTACTACTTTCACCCCCTTTCCTTCCTGTTTGTACCAAGTCCAATGTACATACTAAATTCCCCCACCCCCACTTTATTTCTTGTTTGAACCAAGTAGGAGTACAAGATTGGACTCCATGAAGTAGCTTTACCTCTAACAATAGAAGAAAAAAATGTGACGTTGGACCATCCGAACGAGAGGGGCTGAGAGGTAGAAAATGATGCACATGCAGCAACATAGCGAGCTGGGGAAGTAGAGCTAAGGCGGTTTCGAACGAAGATATACCTGAAGGTCATCGGGATGTGGATAGGTGGGCGGCGGGAGGCCGGATCCGCCCACAGGCAACGACGAAGGGATCGGAGGACCTCCCGCGCCGGCGCTCGGCCAGAGATAATGGTGCGGCCGGTAGTGGGTCTCCTCCCTCGCTGTCGACGACGGCCTAAACGCTGCCCCTCCTCCCCTTCACCGGCGGAGGGGGATATGTTCGGATCTGTAACCAGCGGTGAGGATAGAAAGCCAGTGTTTTTTGAAGGGAGAAAGACAGTGTTACTACCCCTATCTTGTTTAAATGTGGAGAGGATGAGAGTGTGTGAATAGAGCAACCCTAGCAAGCAAGCGCGGAGGCTCCGGCCTATATATACGTAGTGAGCAACCCTAGCAAGCAACCCTAGCAAGCAAGCAATCCCTATCTTCGTCAACTCACACAAGACCGAGAAATTTGATTACTACAACGCCCTCTCCCTCGCAGACTGAGCTCCGGTGCCTTAACCACACCTGCCTTTGGCTGCATGACAGGAGGGCCAACCACCTGTTGGGCCCACCTGTCATAGACGCAAAGGCAGGAGCAGTAAGTTGAAGCTTTCGCTATCCCTCCCGCACGAGGTGGACGGACATGCAGCAGTGGATTCAATACTGTAGAAGTAGGAGTAACATCGTTATTATTCGTCTTCTCAAAGAGGCGAAGAGCCAAGCGCAACCCGAACGTGGCAGTTGCGAACGCTCGCGTGGTGCGGTTCCTTGGAGTGCTAGCCAGGCTCTTGCATGAGACAAAATTGCTATTGTTTAACAATCAAACTCCATTATCCATTGGCTGATACTCATTCTGCATAGGTCCACGCGCTTAGCACCATTTCCTCCTGGGGTCACCAATGTTTATTTGCTAATTAATAGCATTGCATGCAATGAACTAGCCATTGCAAGTCATTAAAAGCATGCACACCTCTCGTCTCTTATTGGTTGATATGTCAAGAAACAAGAAACAAGGTAGAAGTTAATGCACCGCGCCTAAGTGTTTTGGGACTATTTGGTTTTCGTAAGATGACTTACACACCTAGACGGAGGGAGTAGTATAGCCTTGTAAACCGGAAAGGAGTATTTGCCTTTCTAGAGATTTCAACAAGTGACTAGACTACACCGTGTGCAGTACTCCCTCCCTTCCGGTTTATAGGGCTCGAATCTCAAATCTCATGAACCAAGGCATTTTGCGATTGGAGGAATGTATCTCGTACTTTACAAAACTACCCTAATTAAACTCATGCATTAATTACGTAGTTCTCTCGTTTTCCTCTCCGCCTTGGTCGCGGTGCACAATATTGAGCACTCCTATATGACTAGCCGCTCTATCTACATGCGGGACATTTCAAAGCATCCGGGCCCGCGTGCCATCCACCAAATCACAGCGAGGTGCTACAGTCGAGACTCACCTATCACCCCTGTGTGGCCGTCATGACCCGTCATATCACAAAACCCACACCTTTACCAGCAGTGGTAAGGTGGCCTCCAAGTTGGACTGGACGAATCAACCATCATTTCACTAGAATGCTCGTTCAAGCCCTTTCTTCCCTTTCTTGAGGAAAACCTCACTCTAGGCTACTCACTTCTGCCATTTTTCTTCTGTACCGACGAAGGAAAGGTGGGCGAATCAGTTATGCTGCTATATTTTCATTCCAAGAATCTTATTTTTGTGAAGCACCGACCGATTCTCACATCATATTCTTTTCCCGTATTCATTGCGATTGTGGCTTCCTTTCGATTGCTTTTTGTTTGTCAGTTCATTGATGGATCTTGCAGCACAAGGCAAAGAGTTGACGGCGGACAACCCACTGGAGACAGCGATCTCCAGGAAGCGAGCACCGACCAACGAGTTGACCATGTTGGCGGGCCAACCCATGGAGACGAAGAACTCCAAGAAACAAGCACTGGCCCAAGAGTTGAGGACGTTGGCGGACGAACTCCTCAAAGAAAGTTGGAAGAACAGCAAGGGCCCCACCGTGCCTACCCCAGGAACTCTGATTGCCACCTATGTGAGGCTCAAGACCGAGTTTGAGGAGATAGTGGCCGTTGAGAAGCAGTATTCCCCTGGCAAGGTGATGGCCCCCATCGAGGACGAGGAGATGGCCCCCGGAGGGATGAGATCCCCCGGTGAGCTGCACAAGGTAAAAAATAATGGCTTATTACCATAGTTGTGGTTTTTGATTATTTGCAATGTGCTTGCTAATATGTTAGGGTTGTGCAGGTGCCGGTGGACGCCCTTGATGATTCCGATGTCGTGGCCCGTCCTGTTGGCATCGCCCCGAAGATCGATTCCGATGCCGCTATCCATCCCGCGGACATCGCCCCAGAAATCGATTCCCATGCCGTTGTCCGTGCTATGGTCATTGCCAGAGAGATCGATGACAAGAAATAGTTGGTCGCGCTAATCCTTCAGGGTACTTTGCATTGCCATGTGTTTAATTATCAGAATGATGCATGTTATCAAACCATGTTAGGGCTAGTGCACTGTCTTGTGTGGGCGGATCTTGCTACTTTTGTTTGATAGTGAATCATGCGATGAATCATGCGAACCCTCTCCGAGTTATGGAAACAGATGTATCCTCACCAGCTTTTGATGTATTATATGGCATGATTAGATGTAAGTTTGAACTGTTTATCATATCAGCAGGGCTTGTTTGATGATTCTTGGTGTTAGTAGGCTAGCCACTGTGCGAGCTATAGTACTTGCAAAACACTCACCGAAGAGAAACGTTGGGGATGATGAGCTCGTGGTACGCTTATACTTATCCCTCGTCGATCGACCAATAGCCCTAGCTCCTAAAATTGTAGGCTTAGTGATCGATGACCTAGGCGGGCTAGTTTGGCCTAGTGGGTTTTAGTGATATGACGTGCAACACAAAATCATAGCAGTGTAGAGACGTACTCCCTCCGTTCCAAAATAGATGACCAAGGTGGGGTAGTTTGGCCTAGTGGGTTTCAGTGATATGACGTGGTACAGTGCCGTCCAGTCTTCGCGTGTGGTAGCAGTATTGCGGGTACGGTATGTTTTCTTGAAGAAGCAGAATTTAACGAAGTCATGATGATTCCTTCGTCCGAAAAACTTACAGTGGGAAAGGTTGGGCCTGCGATACGACCGGGGTAGACCAAGATAATTTTGTGCATGGCAGGTGGACCAGGTTGGTCGACGTCCCACATGTTGGCGAATGAAAGTATTCTTTTCGATATAGAGGACGAGCAACGAGTATTTATTGTTTATTTTTGATGAAAGATATTGTCTCCACTGTTACGACGGAGGAGTGTGAAACACGGCAGCCCAGTGAACTTGGCATGTGCACCACTCCCTCCTTCCTCATGTAATGCCCGGGTTACAGCTTTTTCTCACTTTCTCTCTATCTATTTCCTCTCAAATGTTTTTTACCTTTCTTTTTTTAAGACACAATTGTTTTTATGCCTTTTTAGAATTATTTTTTTATACCTAGGAGCACGTGTAGAGACGGGCTCTTGCAGAGCCCACTCCTTGACTTTGTCAATGCCTCTCTCTCCTCCACATAAGGAGTACTACTTGCTATGCATGCATGCGGCGGGCAGCTAGCGTCTTGAGGGGCCAGGGCGGTGAGAGCGGGCTCCGGAAGCGGTCCGGACTCTAGCATAATTTTGGTTTTTACAGTATTTCTTTCTCCATTGACAGGTAGGCCCGCGTAGATAGATAAAGAACACGAGCTGATGAGGCGCATGCGGACTGTTTGACTGGTCAACCAGACAAATACGGAGCTATACGCTGAGCCAGTGACCGTATAATCACCATATCTCGTATACAATGATCAAAGTGAGCTATCAAGACAAGTTCAATGACCGCCAATGCATTTTACTCGATAATAAATGACCAAGAATGAAGGGGAATCCAAATTTGCTTCATCTTCTGTCCTTGAGCTCTTGACAAACCAATGCACTATACAGTTGTTCGGCGACTCCACCCCAGAGCTCTCACCAAGCTTCGTTCATGCCACCGCGCTGCATATATACTAACCGGTAAGGCAGCGATGGCATCCCGCCACGCCGAGTTCCTCGCCGTCCACGACTGCACACAAAATGGTAGGGAAGCGATGGCATCCCGCCGTGCCGAGTTCATCGCCGCTCGCGACTTCACAACTATGTGGGAGGAATTTGAAGATGCCAAGGCCGAATGGGCGGTAGAGCAAGAGGCGGCTAAAGCCGCACAGAGGGAGCGGAAAAGTCAGAAAGCACTCAAGAAAAGAGAGGCCCGCCGCCGCAAGAAAGAAAAGGACGCATGCGCTGCTGTGGAGAGGTCGGCGGAGATCCAAGCACGATGGGGTGTCGCCGACAAAGCCGGGAAGGAGAACGACGGCGTCTGGCCAGCATGTGAGAAGTAGTAGTACTAGTAGTTAGTGTGTGTGTGTGTGTGTGTGTGTGTCTGAGTACAAGCATGTACAAGTACTACTAGTTACTATTGTAGTTTTTAGAGCAAATTACCAGTACATTAGCCAAGACTAAATGGAAAAAATTCCTATCCTAAGCACCAAATGGCATCTCTTTCTCTATAGGAATTGAGATGCACGTCATCTCACTTCCTATGATTTTCATATTCCTATCCTATGAACGAAAGGAGGCCTCTGTTGGAGTAACTACTGTAGCTAGCACTACTACTGGTACATTAGTTTTCTTCAAAAAGCAGAATTCAACGAAGTCATGATGGTTCCTTCGTCCAAGCAACTTCAAAGTGGGAAGTGGGCCTATGATTTGACGGCTCATTAGTCATTGTTACTACGGCGCGACGACCTGGGTGACTCCCTTGGAGTTCTGCGTGCATGGCAAGTGGACCAGGATGGTCGACGTCCCACATGTTGGCGAACGGAAGTATTCTTTCCGATATCGAGGAGCAAGGAAACCGCGTGGTATAGTATCACTGCTGATTGGTTCATAAAAAAATAGTATCACTCCCGATTAATAATTATTTTTTATTTCTGATGAATGCTAACGTTTCAACTCTTACGAGGAAGGGTGCCAAACACGGCACGTGCTGGATGTACCACACGTCAGCGCAAGGAGTGGGACATGAACAGCGTGGTAGAGCCCACCGTAAAAAAATAGCGTGGTAGAGCGTCTCCACTTCTTCCACTTCTGGGTCGGAGACCACACGTAGTAGTACTTAGTGGTATGAACGATACAAAGTGCGACCTGGAGACAAAGACACGTCTAGTTGGAAGGTCTCCGGGCATACAGGTAAACAAATATAAAAGTTAATATGTGCCTCCAAGTAATATAGTAGTAGTAGAGTACTTAGGCACGTACTCCATAACATCACCATTCATTGCACGTACAACATTTAGTGGTAGTACGTAGTAAGAGACAAATGCCACCCAAGAGTTCCCTTCTTGACCTACTTTTGGGTGTTTGGTAGACTGTATGGAGGGTGCATGAGTCCACACTAGTTTAGCACAAATACACTAGAAGCATGCATGAAGAGAGCATGCATGAAGAGGGGTGTTGAGTTGAGCATGCATGAAGAGGGAACAACTATGCTGAGACGAGACTCGCAACCAAACACACCCTATATGCCACGCATGTTCATACCATTTGTGCCTTTCTACTTCACTTACTGCGCTACATTACTCAGGTTCGTACGTCCACTCCTGGGTACATGTTCGTCTCGTAGTTCCAGTCCCACGTGTTCTTCATATAGATGGAATGATCCTTGCATAACATGTGCACCTAGATGCTAGATGTCTCGCGTGTTGGCAAAAGGATGAACAAAGCTCACGTAAAAAAATAGAGTGGAAGAACATAGATTCCGGACGACCGAGCAGGACCAAGGAACCTCATGGTGGAGCGTCTGCACTCATAATATTTAATATTATTCAACGATATAAAATTAACCAATCATCTCCACAGTGGACTGGAAGAGTACGAAACACGGCAGCCCAGTGTAGTATCATACTAGTACATGGCTAACCCACGCTATCACCATATTTCTTGGCTTCCGTGCGACACCTATCTCTAGTAATCCAGCAGCCTGTATCGCTTCTCCCTCCTCGTCTCTATCAAAGTGCGGCGGGCTGGCGTTTCTGCCTTCTATGAGGTCGGTTAACTATCACATGTTAGCGACATGCCAAGAGCATTCTAAAAAAATTCCTTTCACATTCCGTTTTCAAAAAGAAAAAAAATCCTTTCACGTACGAATTTTCCTGTATGCGTTGAGCAACTTGCATGTCCTATACTGCTCCTGTTTGATACTCTAACTTAGTTAGAGGTTAGACTAACTCATGACTAACCCTGAACTAACTGTAGACAAAGAGGTGTTTGGGTGACAGGGTTAGATTGACAATAAATGCACTTCATGGAGAGAGAAAAGTGATTTTTCAGTGGTCCCAATGAGAACTATCTCCAGTTAGCACCTCTTGGATGGGATAGTTTTTTTTGGTGGGTTCGGTGCAACTTGCTCCAATTTAAACCCTCATGCTTGGATAGTTTAGGGCTATTTGAGCCCCAACTAGCTCAAACTAACTCTAACCCATGGATCAAAACAGGGCCTATGGCCAGTCTCGACGCGGAGTAGTCGCGTGCACCGGGAAGCGGCGCTTTATCGGCCGTCGCACCCCTTCAAAGCCGGCGCCAGTGAGAGGTTGCCTCCGCTTTGGCCGGGCATTAATGCGGCACTGACACTCCAGGGTGATGCTGACCGTTTCACGTGGGAAGCGCGTGCTGGAAAGGGAGTATAGGTTTTGAACCATTTCAGGTGTAGTACTGGTAGTTTGCAAAACTACTCAATTATTGCACTCAGTTTCCTAAGAAATTGTGGTAAAAATGTTACTCCACAGCCCGCTTCCTTTCTCCTTCCTCTTCCACCGCCCGCGCACGTCCGCGGGAAGCGACCGGTCAACCCTTATATAGGAGTGCTAGCACAAAAAGATGCATGCATGACCTCTAAAATTTCCATATTAAAGCGCCGCTCCGGCGGGAGTATGGCGTATGTTGTTACCTTCGGCCGGCCCATGGCTACCGGGCGACGGCGACCAGGGAAGAGGCGGCGGCAGGGGAATGAATGCAGCTACTGTTTGGGTTCGCCTTCCGGCTTAAATAAATGCGCAGCATCACGTGTACCCGCGGGTGCACAAATTGTAACATACATGTCTGCTTAAGTGGGCGTCACATAACTAGTGTGTGTGTGTGTGTGTGTGAGATTCTGAGAGACAGAGTGCGTGTGTGCGACTCTACTCTTCGTACATGTACTCAACCTTTTGCATTGGGATATAAGTATAATGGTATTTACTTTAGCTAGTGATTTACGTGGCCATGTTAATGTGGTTGTGTCAAAAAAATGTCACTTCCTGCTCGTGATTTGTGTTATATAATTACAAGCAAGATTCTCGTGCATTGCACGGAACATCAATATGCATTTTTTTACAGAACGCCTATTGTGATTGACCCATGCAGGAGTAATCCCATGTGTAAAAACTAATGATATCTCGAGAATTTTATCAGAAAACTGGTATCTCGAGAATGTCATCGAAAAAATGAAAGATGAGGGATAAGGCGAGGAGGAGTGGAGCGTGGTGGTGACTGGTGGTCGGAATGGGCGGAGGCATGGGGATGGACGGCGCCGGCAGGCGGCAGCGGCCACCATGCATGCTAGATTGTTCCAGACTTATTCCTTTTTAATTGCTGAGCAATGAGGTTGCGGGAGATAATGATGTGGAGAGAGGTGCGGGTATCTTTTGTAAAATTATCATAGTTTGCTTCCTATCCTCAGATATAGATCATACGGTCTGTATTACAAGATGGCAGACACACCATCACCACCAACTCGTTTTTTATAAGGGTACAGATGATAAGTTTGCTGACTACTAAAGTAAAGTGGAATTTGTCCATGTTATGCAAGTAAATAAAGGTGATTGTTTATCATACGGGTAAGGTTGGATGAAGGGTGGTAGGAACAAATGATCCGCCTAGAGCATGTGTGTGTGAGATGGAGTCTTAGTGTGTGTGTGGGGTGTGTGTGTGTGTGTCTGTGTGTGTGT
>NC_057812.1:48314825-48330651 GCF_018294505.1 Triticum aestivum | reverse complement strand
GGGTGCGTGCGCGCGTGTGTGTGTGTGTCGCGGGGTACTCTGTGGCGATGTAATTTAAGTGTGCATGGCTTTCATCATAGAGAGGTGGTGTGTATGGCAGAGGCCACCAACGATGGGGTGCGAGAGAGAAAATGCCCGTAGAGAGGGAAGAGAAGGTGTGTGCGCGTGAGAGGAGTCGACTTCGAGAGAACGTGTTTGTTCGAGAGACACCGAGGAAGACTACTATATATCGATGGTGCATGTAGGCGGGAATTAAACTAAGGGATGGTCTTATTGGTTTCGGGGATATAGAGGAAGAGTGAGAGGCGGGGGGTAGCTAGAAGGAGATTGTTAAGTGTGAGTGTGTGTTTTACCCATCCAGGCGGAAGTTATGTGCAGAAAAGAGGAGAAAGATTCGATGTGGCATTAGGATTGAGGGTAATTAACTACGTATGGAGACATAGAGACCTTGAACGTGCATGTGTGAGAGGTATACATGTATACATGGGATGTGTGTGTGTGCGCGCGCATGATCGAGATAAAAGAAAGAAGACATAAGTCATAAGATCAACGACATGGGAGAGACGGATCGGTATGACAATATGCATGCATGTGAGAATGCATGGAAGAAGTCCCGACAATTGAGCATGTGTTTTTTTTTCTTTAAGAGATAGTGGCGTGGGCTAGAGCATGCATCTATGGCGAGCAGAGGGAGTGAGGCGCAACGATTGTGCAAAAGAGACCAACCTATAAATGCATATGTATGGAAAGACATATATAGTGTTATCAGGACCCCAATCCTAAGTCACATCGATCCAGCATGTAACACATCATATTACTTTGCGGCCTCAGGCACGGTATTCCCACGAGTGCCACCTTACCTGGCCCGGGACCATTTGCGCCTTTTGGCTCACGTATATGATAGTGTCGCTAGCATCCATATGACAAAGAACCCGGGCCGACATGGCTAGTCGTGAACCCAAAGCGGCACTAACCCATGGAGACAGGCATACGTGAATCAACTTCGAGCATGTCGGTCAACAGCGTATGAATCCGGGTTGTAGCACTGGGCTAACAGGACTCCGGTAACCCGGGCTGTAGCAGGCTAGGCAGGACTCCGGATGTCACCGCATGACATTTCCCCAAAGGGACGGACACAGGAACGAAGTGAATCACATGCCGGCCAGTCAAGTGTTCCGAGCAGTAGTGCTGGGCTAGCAGGACTCCGGTGAACCGGGCTGTAGCGGACTACTATTGCTCAGAAGCACTAGACTACATTTCCCCATATGATAGGCTGCCAAGGATAAACAACTAGATAGTCGGATCCCACTCATACCAAGCATTTCAATCATACACACAATATGCCTGATATGAGTAAATACAACATGGCATCACAACATAACTCTACGACTCAAAGTATTTATTCATTAGGCTCCGAGGAGCGAGATATTACAAACATGGGTCTCATGACCCAACATTCAAAGCATACAAGTCAAAGCACATGCGGAAGCGTAACATGTCTGAGTACAGACATCTACAAATGGAAAAGGCTGAGAAGCCTGACTATCTACCATATCCTGCCGAGGGCACAAGATCGTAGCTGAGGTATCAAGCTAAACGTCGAAGCCCACACGGAACTACTAGCGAGACTGACTTCTCTCTGCAAAAACATAAAATAGGCAAACGTGAGTACAAATGTACCCAGCAAGACTTACATCAGAACTAGCTACATATGCATCAGTATCAACAAAGGGGGTGGTGGAGTTTGACTGCAGCAAGCCAGCTTTGACTCAGTGGCTAACCTAAACTATGATTGCAAGTAACTCTTTTGAGGTGGCGCACACGAGTCCACATATTCACCATATCAATACACCACTATGGATCCACTCCCGTCTCCCTACGAGAAGGCCATCCATAGCACTCACGCTTATCTTGCGAGTTTTAGAGTATCCACTTTCACTTGTCTATGAACTGTTATAGGCAACCCAGAAGTCCATTACCGCGGACACGGCTATTCGAATAGATGATGTTAACCCTGCAGGGGTGTACTTCTTCACACACGCTCTCACCACTTATCGCCGTTTACACGACATGTACTCGGCAACCTTCAAGCGGAAGCCCAGCGAGGGTGTCGGCCACGGCCTACCTAAACACTCAAGTCTCTAGTCCAGGTTTATCACCTATTCAGGTTCCATCCGCAGGGAGTCCGGCCGAGGTTTCCACATACGGCCCCGAACGATGTGTACAGGGTTCCGAGACACCAAACGGGCGCCCGGCTGGCCCGGCCACATGCCTACCGCAACACAGCCCACCCCTACGGTCAGCGCTGCGTGTGGCCCCCAGCATACTACAAACACCAGAAACTACTTTGCAACTCCTGGACAGAGGACAAGCGTGATCAAGAAGCCGAGAGGGTCCATTGGTTTTGGGCCCAATGCGTGGTAGTAATTGTTTCATGGATCACAAACACAGAACTCGGTTCCTAAGGACAGCTTCAATGAGACAACCCACCATGTACTCCTACATGGCCTCTCACCGCTACCTTTACCAAATCGTGTTCACACACTTAGCTCACACACAGTAGGACATGTTCATCACCGTTCCAATTCATTCCCGATGAATCAGACCCGACTCAACTCTAAGCAGTAGCAGGCATGACAAACAAGCATGAATGAGTAGGCACATCAGGGCTCAAACAACTCCTACTCATGCTAGTGGGTTTCATCTATTTACTGTGGCAATGACAGGTAATGCAGAGGATAAGGGGTTCAACTACCGCAGCAAGTAACAGTTGAATCATTGTTGTCCTAATGCAGTAAAAGAGAGCAGGAGCGAGAGAGTGGGATTGTATCGAAATGAACAAGGGGGTTTTGCTTGCCTGGCACTTCTGAAGATAATATAGTTCTTCATCGGTGTCATCGAACTCATCGTCGGAATACGTCTATCGAGAGGGAACAATTACCGGCAACAGAGAAGGAGAACACAATCAATGCAATGCAACAATATGATGCATGATAATGTCATGTCGATATGTTGTTGATTGAGCTAATGTAATTAGCAACGATTTAAATGGAGTTGGTTTGAAGACTAGATTCATATTTGAACTCCACATGAGGCATTTCAAATACCATTAATTCAAATTGTCATATACAGTGGCTGTAAGTTGTTCAAACATGCATGAGAATGCCATAAACAGATTCCTTGGATTTTTCTGATAATTTTTCATATATAATTTGTTTGATTTGGAGTTATGGTTGAATTACTATGATTTTTAGAAGTTTAGGCAATTTTCTGGATTTTCCTGAATAAGAATAAATCCAGAAAAGGTTATCTGCGTCAGCATGACGTCAGCAGGTCAAAGGCGCCAGCCCATGTCAAAGCTGACGGCTGGGACCCACATGTCAGTGAAACAACTAATTAACAGGGTTAAGTTAATACTAACTAAACTGTCAGTGGGGCCTGGGCCCACATGTTAGTGACTTAGTGGATTAACTAAAAGTTAATTAGTGCTAAGCTAAAATTAGCAGGACTCTGGGCCCACCTTTTGTTGACCCAGGAGAGTCAAACCCTGGGTCAAACGAGGTCAACTCGCCGGCGGCTCGATGCCGGCGAGGCCCGAGACGGTGGCGCAGCTCGGAAAACGCCCACAGGGCACGGGCGAGGCCGTTCTTGGGCTCGTTGGAGAGCTCCTACAGTCGCGCGTCTAGTGGTGGTGGAGGCCGGGTCTATCATGGCCGGAGCCAACGACGGCGAGCTCCAAGGCGGCGGCCGGAGTTCGGCCATGTGCGGGGTTGGGGCTGCGGCGTGCAAACGCGGGAACTGAGAAGCTAGCGAGGCACTACGCGATGCGGCAAGCATGTTCGATAGCACGGGATGACCAAATGGTCGCCGGAGTGACGCGGCGACAAGCTCGAGCGGAGGCGAGCTTCGGCCATGGCGGAACTATGGCCTAGAGGGTGCCAACGCATGGGAAAACAGAGGGGAAAAGCGGCGGAGCTCACAGAGAGGTCGATGAGCAGATCAGTGGGCTCGGGGCGACCCGAGCGAGGCGGATCGATGAACGGCGTCCGGCGGGTACCGAGGTTGAACACGACCCGATGGCGGCGATGCAGGGCCTCCGGCGAAGAGTGGCTCGGTGAGGAGGGCGAGGGCATCGCGGCAGAGCTTCTGGGCTCATCGATAGGGCGAGGGATGGTCGGTGGCTACGGCGGCAGCGAGCGGCGGCGACGGCTCCGCTCGGCTTCGGGAGAGAGAGCGAGAGAGGCGAGGCAGGGAGAGAGGGGAGCGATCGAGGGGGTTCCAGGGGTCTGCGTGGCGATGCCAGAGTCGTCCAGAGCGTCGAGGTGGTGCACGCACGCAGGCCGGAGGTGGCCAGCGCGCGCGGCGACCACGCGCCCTGCCTACTGGCGTGAGGAGGGAGACGACAGAGGGAGGGGCCAGGTGGGCTCGGCCGCGCAGGTGGGCTGGGCCGGCCACTTGGGCCGCCAGGTAAGGTCCAGGTGGGCTTCTCTCTCTCTCTCTCTGCTTTTATTCTGTTTTAGTTTTTCTATTTCTTCTGTAGCTTTTAGGGCTTTAATTAAAATACCAGATCAAGCCCAAAAATCAAGAAACTGCTCATGGCTACTGTTTAGAATATACCAAACAGTAAACATTTTAGTTTATGATTATTTGAGCATTTAAAATATTTAGTAGCATTTAAATGCCCAAATGCAAATAAAGTATGATTTAATTCAGTGACCAAATATGTCATGAAAAAATGTGCAACACCTCTGGTTATGGTTTTAGCATTTTCCAGAAATGATGAACATCTTTAAAAGCCATTTGGATTTACTGGAAATATTTTGGGTTGAACCTAGTGAATTCCATTAATGCTAGGGTTTAGGCAATCCCCATTTCAAGTTTCTTTCAAAGTTTAAACATGATGCACACATGAAGTTACCCTAGTGCAATGCCAGAAGCTAGGGATGTGACAACTCACCCCCACTAAACAAGAATCTCGTCCCGAGATTCAAGTCGTGAGGTAAGAAGACAAAGGGGACACAAGCTAATACAATCTTCACAATCCAGATGTCTTCTCGAGGATGTGGATCCATTGCAGCACCTTGATCTCGACATCCTCGCTTTTGAGATCTTCTTCTATGCAGTGACGACGGAAAGAAACTCTACTAGAGTTGATCTTCTCGAAGATCAAGCTATACAAGATCAACTCGCAGAATGAGATGTTGAAACATCTCGAGTTGAGACACCACACACGTCGAGAGGGACGGAAGAACAAACAACGAGGTTTGATTTGGTGGGCAACAATTCCACGCTTAGAGAGATGGTGGATGGTGTCAAGGTGGCGAGGAAATAATTGCCATGATTCCATAACGGGGCACCATGGGAAAGGTAACTCGTAGGATTATTCCCTTAAGTGGCAAAAAGAATTACTTTTGATACAGAGATCATTGAAACTCTATATACCAGCCTAAGGCAATCACAAACGATCGTTTGAACGAATTCAAAAGAATGGCATACTCGAACTGGATGGATGATGTGGACTACCTTGTTGAAGACAACGCAATGGATGACTTTTGCTTATCACCGGAAATGGAGGGGACCCATGGCAAGTCCATGTTGAAGATGATCCTGGACAGCAATTGCTAAGAAGGGCAGCCCATGGAAAGTTGGCACAAGGCAGTGCAAGCTGGGAACAAAATGCAAATATCGGGAATGTTCCAACCATCATATCTGCCTGAGATTCAGATCTGGTTGGTGTCAGGATAGTTCAGACAGAATGTCTGAAAAGGAAAGGTTGCAACACGAATCGACGAGATGATGTTGCGAGATTCTCGGGAAATGAACTACAATAGCAAGCTCCAAAACATGAGCTGGTTCTGCTACACACATATGAACACGCTGTCCCAGACAAGTATGATCACGTAGTAGTCTTAAGATAAAACACTACCGAGTTTAGGTGGAAAACCATCATCGAGGATGTCGGAGTCTTGTGCATGAACTAGTATTCGCACAGCAACTTCTTTTCCTCGAACAAATCAATCAGTGGCTTGGTGTGCTAGGAACACATATGGAGTGGAGGTAATTAATCTGCCAAACCATAGAATACTTCGCACGCATGCATGACTGACTTGGGATGATTCCAAGGGAAACAAAACAAACCTTTCTCAAATTCATGGCGACAACTTACACCTAATGCACGTGAATTCGAGGAAGTCACTTCTTCCATCCAAGCGTAAGCTTCATGAACGGAACACGAAGGCATTGCTTACAAAGTTTCCAACACTAGGTTGATGTTCAACATGAATCACGGGGGAGACAAAATGTTGTTGATGGGCTCAATAGCAACTCATCGGAATTTCCATATCACTGGACTTCCACCATCATGTGAACACGGTGATAGCATTGGTCAGACCAAAAAATGTAATGGTGTGTGCTCGGGGGATAGACCACGAGTAAGACAACATTACGGACATCGTTGGCTCTGGTTTGACTTGACGATAGCCCATACTCAAATCAAAGTTTAGATACAACAATAGGTCCAACAATTGATCACAAGGACCAATCGATGAAGATATTATCTTTCTTCAACACACACACAAGGTTATCCCTTAAGAGTGAACTAAGTAGATTAAGCTTTTATCTTCCAACTCTCCAAGTTGTTGTTTAGCTTAAATAACCAGCTCAGGGGGTAACCGACACAGATTTCTTGGAGAATGGCTGGTTTACAAGAAACCAACTCGATCACGAGCTCAACATAACGGTTAGGTGACAACCAGGTAATACTTCCAAGAAGATTTTCAGAAAATCACGAACCACCGGTATGTTATTAAGTTCGAGAACAATCTTGCTTTTCAGGGCAAGATGATATGATCAAAAGAGTGAGGGATTGAATAATCCTAACTCATTGATCGAAGAGTGCACCGGAAATAAGGACTAGGTAGCACGATCAATCTTAGGATGATGATTTGATAACCAACACGCTAAGAATGAGAATAGTGTCCATTAACTACCAAGCAACACAGTTGCTAGGAGTATTGATTTCACACAACACGATTCACTTGTCGGCATTCCGGTTACAATAACACGGGACCGAGGAATGAATAATGATGGCGAGAAGTATTACTACGTCAAGAATTCATAAGAGGTGGTGCAATTCTCATGACACTCTTGACATAAAGATGGTAACACTCCAAGGTAGAGTGGAGCAGAAGCTGGATTGGCATTTTGATCTGCGGGATACAACTACTTTGACCCAATCCTAGAAATGGATAAGGTACTGGAGTTTGTTTCTCCTAGTCATTCTGAACTAGAATGGCTTGACGGACCACAAGAATAATAGGCATCGATGAATGAATGCACGACTACTCCTGACTATCAATTGATAGACGGTGGTCAGGATACAACTAAAGAGAGACAACTCAAAGGGCATATATCTTTGTGAGTTGTGGATGCGTAGGTTAGTATGTCGAGCAAAGCTCAACATTTCTTCCGGATAACCCATGCAGAAAGGTAGAACTGGCAGAATCACAATTATGGATGGAGAACTCCTCAAGAGTACTCTGATTGTGAGCTTTTGGTTCAAAGGCTTTTGCCATATTGGTTCATGGTATTGGAAGAAGGATATACCACGGACCTCAAGGACTAATGCAAGGTTACTAATATCCTAAAGAAACTAGCAAATACTAACAACATGAGGTAAGTAGGGTGAATCTCGGGTTCGAGAACCTAGGAATAGAATACCTACTAACTAATAACATCACGGGATGCTTTTGAGAAAGATGGCCAGAATCATCACGCTGGGAACACAAAATATGGCTAGATTACTAGGTGACTCCCTAGAACACCTAGGGTCATAATAAAAGCTCCAACATATATGTTGAGGCAACAGAGGACCTCAACTCACCGATTAGTGTGATTACTCTGGCCCAAAGGAACGTCGGTAACGGGAGGAAGGAATTTGCAAATGCATCAGACTATGTAGAGACCTGGGATGACTCGGGCAGCATAACAGCTGTAAATGCTCAAAATGATTTGAGACATCCTGCAAAATGGTGGCATAACCACTCAGAAGCACCATATCAAAGTTCTGGTTCAACTGACAACATACTAAAAGTAGTAGAAACTGAATTGAGGCCTGGAACCAACAATCTTATAAGTCTATGGATTAGTAACACGTCATCCTGATAGATAGATGAGAAGGCCTAGTTCTTAACCGCCGTAGAAAGGAAGAGGATGACTCAGGTCAGAAGTCCATGAGGTATAAGGAGTAAAAAGAGCCTTACGTTCCCTTCCCCAATCAATTCCCTTACATAACTAAAGCATTTCTAGACTCAACTTCGACCAGTTTGGCTTGGTAATCCTACAGGCAGTCAGGCACTGATACCAACGCTGTCAGGACCCCGATCCTAAGTCACATCGATCCAGCATGTAACACATCATATTACTTCGCGGCCTCACGCACGGTATTCCCACGGGTGCCAGCTTACTTGGCCCGGGACCGTTTGCGCCTTTTGGCTCACGTATATGATAGTGTCGCTAGCATCCATATGACAAAGAACCCGGGCCGACATGGCTAGTCGTGAACCCAAAGCGGCACTAACCCATGGAGACAGGCATACATGAATCAACTTCGAGCATGTCGGTCAACAGCGTATGAATCCGGGCTGTAGCACTGGGCTAACAGGACTCCGGTAACTCGGGCTGTAGCAGGCTAGGCAGGACTCCGGATGTCACCGCGTGACATTTCCCCGAAGGGACGGACATAGGAACGAAGTGAATCACATGCCGGCCAGTCAAGTGTTCCGAGCAGTAGTGCTGGGCTAGCAGGACTCCGGTGAACCGGGCTGTAGCGGACTACTATCGCTCAGAAGCACTAGACTACATTTCCCCATATAATAGGCTACCAAGGATAAACAACTAGATAGTTGGATCCCACTCATACCAAGCATTTCAATCATACACACAATATGCCTGATATGAGTAAATACAACATGGCATCACAACATAACTCTACGACTCAAAGTATTTATTCATTAGGCTCCGAGGAGCAAGATATTACAAACATGGGTCTCATGACCCAACATTCAGAGCATACAAGTCAAAGCATATGCGGAAGCGTAACATGTCTGAGTACAGACATCTACAAATGGAAAAGGCTGAGAAGCCTGACTATCTACCAGATCCTGCCGAGGGCACAAAATCGTAGCTGAGGTATCAAGCTAAACGTCGAAGCCCACACGGAACTACTAGCGAGACTGATGTCTCTCTGCAAAAACATAAAATAGGCAAACGTGAGTACAAATGTACCCAGCAAGACTTACATCAGAACTAGGTACATATGCATCAGTATCAACAAAGGGGGTGGTGGAGTTTGACTACAGCAAGCCAGCTTTGACTCAGTGGCTAACCTAAACTATGATTGCAAGTAACTCTTTTGAGGTGGCGCACACGAGTCCACATATTCACCATATCAATACACCACTATGGATCCACTCCCGTCTCCCTACGAGAAGGCCATCCATAGCACTCACGCTTATCTTGCGAGTTTTAGAGTATCCACTTTCACTTGTCTATGAACTGTTATAGGCAACCCAGAAGTCCATTACCGCGGACACGGCTATTCGAATAGATGATGTTAACCCTGCAGGGGTGTACTTCTTCACACACGCTCTCACCACTTATCGCCGTTTACACGACATGTACTCGGCAACCTTCAAGCGGAAGCCCAGCGAGGGTGTCGGCCACGGCCTACCTAAACACTCAAGTCTCTAGTCCAGGTTTATCACCTATTCAGGTTCCATCCGCAGGGAGTCCGGCCGAGGTTTCCACATACGGCCCCAAACGATGTGTACAGGGTTCCGAGACACCAAACGGGCGCCCGGCTGGCCCGGCCACGTGCCTACCGCAACACAGCCCACCCCTACGGTCAGCGCTGCGTGTGGCCCCCAGCATACTACAAACACCAGAAACTACTTTGCAACTCCTGGACAGAGGACAAGCGTGATCAAGAAGCCGAGAGGGTCCATTGGTTTCGGGCCCAATGCGTGGTAGTAATTGTTTCATGGATCACAAACACAGAACTCGGTTCCTAAGGACGGCTTCAATGAGACAACCCACCATGTACTCCTACATGGCCTCTCACCGCTACCTTTACCAAATCGTGTTCACACACTTAGCTCACACACAGTAGGACATGTTCATCACCGTTCCAATTCATTCCCGATGAATCAGACCCGACTCAACTCTAAGCAGTAGCAGGCATGACAAACAAGCATGAATGAGTAGGCACATCAGGGCTCAAACAACTCCTACTCATGCTAGTGGGTTTCATCTATTTACTGTGGCAATGACAGGTCATGCAGAGGATAAGGGGTTCAACTACCACAGCAAGTAACAGTTGAATCATTGTTGTCCTAATGCAGTAAAAGAGAGCAGGAGCGAGAGAGTGGGATTGTATCGAAATGAACAAGGGGGTTTTGCTTGCCTGGCACTTCTGAAGATAATATAGTTCTTCATCGGTGTCATCGAACTCATCGTCAGAATACGTCTATCGAGAGGGAACAATTACCGGCAACAGAGAAGGAGAACACAATCAATGCAATGCAACAATATGATGCATGATAATGTCATGTCAATATGCTGTTGATTGAGCTAATGTAATTAGCAACGATTTAAATGGAGTTGGTTTGAAGACTAGATTCATATTTGAACTCCACATGAGGCATTTCAAATACCATTAATTCAAATTGTCATATACAGTGGCTGTAAGTTGTTCAAACATGCATGAGAATGCCATAAACAGATTCCTTGGATTTTTTTGATAATTTTTCATATATAATTTGTTTGATTTGGAGTTACGGTTGAATTACTATGATTTTTAGAAGTTTAGGCAATTTTCTGGATTTTCCTGAATAAGAATAAATCCAGAAAAGGTTATCTGCGTCAGCATGACGTCGGGGTGACGTCAGCAGGTCAAAGGCGCCAGCCCAGGTCAAAGCTGACGGCTGGGACCCACACGTCAGTGAAACAACTAATTAACAGGGATAAGTTAATACTAACTAAACTGTCAGTGGGGCCTGGGCCCACATGTCAGTGACTTAGTGGATTAACTAAAAGTTAATTAGTGCTAAGCTAAAATTAGCAGGACTCTGGGCCCACCTTTCGTTGACCCAGGGGAGTCAAAGCCCGGGTCAAACGAGGTCAACTCGCCGGCGGCTCGACGCCGGCGAGGCCCGAGACGGTGGCGCAGCTCGGAAAACGCCCACAGGGCACAGGCGAGGCCGTTCTTGGGCTCGTTGGAGAGCTCCTGCAGTCGCGCGTCTAGTGGTGGTGGAGGCCGGGTCTATCGTGGCCAGAGCCAACGACGGCGAGCTCCAAGGCGGCGGCCAGAGTTCGGCCATGTGCGGGGTTGGGGCTGCGGCGTGCAAACGCGGGAACTGAGAAGCTAGTGAGGCACTACGCGATGCGGCAAGCATGTTCGATAGCACGGGATGACCAAATGGTCGCCGAAGTGACGCCGGCGACAAGCTCGAGTGGAGGCGAGCTTCGGCCATGGCGGAACTATGGCCTAGAGGGTGCAAACGCGTGGGAAAACAGAGGGGAAAAGCGGCGGAGCTCACAGAGAGGTCAATGAGCAGATCAGTGGGCTCGGGGTGACCGGAGCGAGGCGGATCGATGAACAGCGTCCGGCGGGTACCAAGGTTGAAGACGACCCGATGGCGGCGATGCAGGGCCTCCGGCGAAGAGTGGCTCGATGAGGAGGGCGAGGGCGTCGCGGCGGAGCTTCTGGGCTCATCGATAGGGCGAGGGGTGGTCGGTGGCTGCGGCGGCAGCGAGCGGCGGCGACGGCTCCGCTCGGCTTCGGGAGAGAGAGCGAGAGAGGCGAGGCAGGGAGAGAGGGGGGCGGTCGAGGGGGTTCCAGGGGTCTGCGTGGCGATGCCAGAGTCGTCCAGAGCGTCGGGGTGGGGCACGCAGGCAGGCAGGAGGTGGCCAGCACGCGTGGCTACTACGCGCCCTGCCTACTGGCGTGAGGAGGGAGACGACAGAGGGAGGGGCCTGGCGGGCTGGGCCGCGCAGGTGGGCTGGGCCGGCCACTTGGGCCGCCAGGTAAGGTCCAGGTGGGCTTCTCTCTCTCTCTGCTTTTATTCTGTTTTAGTTTTTCTATTTCTTCTGTAGCTTTTAGGGCTTTAATTAAAATACCAGATCAAGCCCAAAAATCAAGAAACTGCTCATGGCTACTGTTTAGAATCTATCTAACAGTAAACATTTTATTTTATGATTATTTGAGCATTTAAAATATTTAGTAGCATTTAAATGCCCAAATGCAAATAAAGTATGATTTAATTCAGTGACCAAATATGTCATGAAAAAATGTGCAACACCTCTGGTTATGGTTTTAGCATTTTCCAGAAATGATGAACATTTTTAAAAGCCATTTGGATTTACTGGAAATATTTTGGGTTGAACCTAGTGAATTCCTTTAATGCTAGGGTTTAGGCAATCCCCATTTCAAGTTTCTTTCAAAGTTTAAACATGATGCACACATGTAGTTACCCTAGTGCAATGCCAGAAGCTAGGGATGTGACAAGTGTGGGTGATAGGAAGCAAGACTCCGTGCAAGAAAGAAATGTTGACGGAGAAACTACAGATAGATACAGAGATGGAGATGCTAGCTAGAGGGACATCCGCTAGTTTGGGTGTTCGAGATGACCGTCGGGTGGTTCATAGGGTGAAGTTATATATGTGTGTGAGAGGGCACTTGACTGCATGTAGAGAGAAACATATGTAGTGTGCGTGATAGGAATCAAGAGTGAGGGCGAGAAAGATGGTTGATGGAGAAACAGATAAATAGAAAGATAAAGTTTCTAGCTAGTGTGTGTTAGAGATAGGAGTCGAGTGGATTAGAAGGCTGGGTTATGTGTGTGGGTGTGAGAGAGATAGAGAGAGGGTGCATGTGAGTCACATACAAACAGATATCAGAGAGTAATGAGATCCAGAGAGACGGAGTTTTGTGTCTGCGGGAGAGAAAGATATTTCACAACGAGAGTGATAGCTAGAGAGACATACGAGGGAATGCAAGATATCTCTAGGGAGAGAGGGTGTGTGTGAGCGACATACAAGAGAACAATGGAGAAATATGAGACCCTGGGAGACAGAGTTTGTGTTTGTGTGTGAGAAAGAGATATTGAAGAGGAAGAGTCGTAGGTTCTCATATCTAAGGAGCGAAAGACATCTCTGTATGAGGGGTGTGCGAGTGGCACACATGGGAATAGTAGAGAGAAATGAGACCCCGGGAGACAAAGTTTTGTGTTTGTGTGAGAGAAAGAAATTCCACATTAATGGTAGTGAACTATATGTTGAGCTAAATTTACTTAAAAGTTTCATTCCAAATGATAATATGGGGCTGGTTCATATCTTGAAATTTCCTAAACGGCTAGATTGTTTCCCTAATGCAACTATTGCATATAGAATTTTGTTAACTATTCCAGTGACCGTCGCATCAGCTGAGAGAAGTTTCTCCAAATTGAAATTATTGAAGTCCCATCTACGTTCAACAATGACACAAGAAAGGCTCAGTGGGTTGGCTACTATAGCAATTGAAAATGATATACTGGAGGGGGTTGCTTATGAAGATCTAATTGAAGATTTTGTATCAAGAAATGCTCAAAGGATGGCATGCTTTGGCTAACAGAGTAAAAGATGGACATGTAGCTCAAAATTCTAAGATTTTTCTCTTGTATTATGTAGTTCCTTGAGAAATCTGTACTGCTGTAGTGAGTAATAAAAATAATGTTTAAATTGCCTACTTGACTTTCTTATACATGGGGCCTAAATTGCGATTTCGCTCCGGGGCCTCAATTTCTGGGGTACAGGCCTGTAGAGTAGCCTACCCACTGGGAAGAGAAACAGAGCATCGTCAGGACGGTGGTTGGTAGCGGCCGGAGTGTCCTTGGCGCCGTCAAGGGAGCAGAAGGGAGGCGGGGGGCGATGTAGGGATGTGTGCAAGTGCAATTGATTGATGTGCACCTAGTGGAGGAGGGAAGTGAGTGGGGAGCTGCCGGAATCGACGATGGCATGGCGGCGGCGGCGGCACTGGCCGGAGTGGAAGGAGGAGAGCTCGGGAGGCTAGATACTGGAGGAGGTGGAAAGGGGGATGGTGTGGGGGAAGACAAATTGGGTGGTGGCGGCCGGTGTCGGTAGGCTGATTTCTGGCCTGCGCGACCGCGTGGGAGGAGAGCAGCTACATCATTGCGTCCCGGGAGTGGGAGGAACGACGCTCATGCATGGCCTTGTGCCTTGTTTTTTTTTGAATTGGTTTGAATTGCTTACCACATATGTCACGTGGTTTGCGCCTTGGTTGGTTTACGGCGTTGAAGAAAAGAGGATCTTTGTTGTGCTTGGAGTGAAATACGTACTAGTTTGTGAGCTCGATGGATTGATTGAGGCGCCGGCAGGCGTGTTGTTTGTGGTTGTCGGCCGCGACGAGAAGCGATTGACTAGTGAGGTGGAGGAATTGGGTGGGGAGTCGACGATGGAGGCGGCGGGTGCGGTGACCGAACGGAGATGAAGGAGGCGAGGTCTCCACGGACGGACGGGCGGCGCGGCGAGAGGGCTCGTCTCGCTGGCGTGGTAAGGTAAGTGAAGGCCATCGATTCGATTCGATCGTGATGGAAAAAAGATAAAAGTTTCGCCGCGAGTCGTCGATGAGAAAAAGGAAAGAAAAGAAAAGGATGATTCTCGGGGAAGGAAAGGAACTGACGTCGCTCGCCGTGCTGGACATGAATAGGGCTAAGGCCGGACATCCGGGGCACGAGCCGGATATCCGGGGAGCAGCCCGGACATCCGGCATGAGGCCCGGACATTCGGCACTCCCGGGGGCAGAATAAGCCAGAGAGTAGTGATAGATCAAATGAGTTATTGAAAGGAGATATTTTGGCAAGAGCAAGTCTTTTACTAACCCTATCGATCCCCTCTTAATAGTGTGGGATCCTATACTCAAGGAAACAAAATATGAAATCATTTTAATACTTCATCCTTGAGTGAAACCACTTCGTATGCTCTTGATGCACACACTTTGATGCACCGGGGGCTAACACCTGAGATTTACTTCACAACCATTGTTAGACCCCTGTAACACCCCCAATGTCATGCTACATTAATCCCCTGTTAATGGTGTCAGGTCACCATGCTACTGAGCTACTTATCACTTGATGGAAAATCAAAGTCAAATTCATATTCAAATTTTGAGTAAAATTCAAAATTTCTCAAACATGAAAACTAAAATGTTCTTCATGTGCCAAATAATCCATAACTAATATTGGTAGTGAACCAACATTTTTGCAAATGTCTAAGTGCCCTAAACCACTTTAAAACAGTGGCTAAAACTATAGTTTAAATGCCCTTTTTAAATTATGAAGGTTGCAAACTATTTCTAAAGCCTCACAATCTTTTGTGGCAGTGCCAACTACTACAATGTAATTATGTGGCCCAGTCCCACACTTTACATAATCCTTTTGGCAACTCAAATATTTCATAGCTTTTTCCTATAAAAAGAAAAGAGCATTAGAATTAAAATAAAATAGGGGAAAGAAAAAAAGGGGGGCCAGGCTACACTGTGCACTTGGCCCAGCCGCGCAACAGGGCAGCCCAGCCCACCTAACCCTACCGTCCCCTACCTCTGTTCACCAGGGGCTGGGTGGACGCGCGCGCGCCGTCCATGGCCGCCGATGGCCACGGCGCAGCCATCCGGTGGCTCCTCGGCGCCTACTAGGTCGCCCCTACCCCGGACGAACCCTAGCGTCCCTCCCCACTTCCTTCCTCTCCCCCCAGATCCACCCCGCTCTCCCTC
>NC_057812.1:48257992-48314319 GCF_018294505.1 Triticum aestivum | reverse complement strand
GCGACCCCGAGCTTCACCAACGCCTCCACGAGCTCCGGCGTTCTCCGCACCTTTGTCTCCCACCATCAGCAGGAGCTGGGAGGCTCCACTGAGGGCATTCTGCTCCGCCCCCTTCCGCCTCTGTCGCCGATGATCCTCGTCGTCTCCGACGAACCCGGCAGCTACTAATCCGTCGAGGGCTTTTCTTGGCCGCTCGGTGAGCTCCTCTCTCCCTCCATTCCTCCTTCCCGCAGCCACGATTCGTCCCTAGCTAGTTCGCCGCTGTTGCCGTGCCTCTGCTTCCGCCGGCGTGCTCGTAGCCGTGCCATTGCTGCCCGTCGAGCTCAGATGAGCTCGGGATAATGCTCAGCACGTCCGTGCGGGCCCGTTGCCCCCCTCCCTCGCGCCTTGTCGAGCCCCATAGCGCCGACCCCGTGCTCCGACCGGATGCGCCTCCGCGTAGCTCGTCGCCGGCGTCGTTCCGGCGACCTTTTGGTCTTTTTCTCGTGCCCATCTTGCTCGCGCGTGCACGTAGGCCTCGCCCCGCTCACTGGATAGCCCGAATTCGCGCCGTACCACCATTGTCGTTGCTCGCCCGAAGCACCTCGCTGCCGGCGAGCTCGAAGCGCTCGCCCTCGTCTGTTCCAGCCACTCTGGCCACCACCGCTCGATGCGCGACGCCGAGCCGCGTCGAACGCGCCCAGCCACAACCCCGCAGACCCCCTGTGCGCGAAATCCGCGCCCCTCCCAAGCCACGCCGCCACGTTTGGCTCGCCGGAGTCAACTCCGGCGCGTCTCCGGCCAGTGTTCGACGTGGCGCCCAGGTGGCACCGCCTGGGCCACTGACTGGTGGGCCCAGGGGCCCCCTTTGACATGTTGACTTGGGTCAACATTAACGTTGCCGCACCCAGTACCACTGACATGTGGGCCCCGCCCTATTTAAACAGGTTTTATAAATAGATAAAACATTAATTAATCTGTTAATTAGTTTTAATCACTAATTAGTCACTGACTAAAGGGGCCCACGCGCCTAACTAGTTCTGTTAGTCAAATTAATCCACTGTTAACCCCCAGAGGCTGACATGTGGGTCCCGGTGGCCCACTGGTCAGGATTGACCTGGTCAGTGCGACTGTTGACTGCAGACGTCATCTTCATGTCATGCTGATGTCATATTTCCTTTACTGTTATTAAATAATTCCAGAATATGTTTAAAACTTTAGAAAATCATATAAAATAATCCGTAACTCGGATGAAAAAGTTTTATATATGAAAGTTGCTCAGAACGACGAGACGAATCCGAATACGCGATCCGTTCGTCTGCCACATGCCCCTAACTACCTGAACATGCAACTTTTCCCCTCCGTTTCATCTATCCGAAAATGCTAAACCTGGGGAAACATTCCCGGATGTTATCCCCCTTCGCTAGTAACGTGTAGCACCGCGTTAGAACACGTCTAGCTCTGCATGTTATCCTGTTATGCTCTTGCTTGCTATGTATTTACTGTTTCTCCCCCCTCTTCTCTCCGGTAGACCTGCCGCTGATGCCGCTGTGTTCAACTACGTCGACGACGATCCCTTCTTCTTGTCTGAGCAACCAGGCAAGCCCCCCCTTTGATCATCCCGATATCGTCCATTCCATTCTCTCATGCTTGCATTAGATTTTGCTACTGTTATTGTTTGCTCCTATTCTGCTGCATAGCCTGTTTATTGTAACCTGCTATTGTTACCTACCTCCTTATCCTAAACTACTTAGTATAGGTTGGTTAGAGACCCATTAGTGCCCCCCCTACTTGACCCGACTGCCCCGCTAGATTATCAGAAGACCCGATCAACGGGATCGAAGAACAGGCCCCGACACCTCAAGTCACATCACACCCCTTTGTTGCTCGACTCTGCAGAGTTACCATTGAGTGCCGAGGGTGGAACCTATACATCACTCCTGATGAGATCTTTGTAGTGTAGCTATTCGGCCGTGGTCATTGAGGGTGATTTCCTCCTTAACTACTTCTGATACGGCTTTGTCGTGCAACCCCTCAAGTTTGAACTTCGAGGGTGGTTCCTCTTACGTTCACCTTGATGATTACATCGAGTGGAATCCGTCAAGGGTGATTCCTCAGGTTTTCCCCTTGGTGTTAGACACACAGTTACTATGGTTACTATGACTTTACACTGAACCATGTTACTAAAGACGGGTCGACCCTGAGGGGTACCCGCGCGAGATTAATTGCGAGTGATGTGGAGACGGGTTGACCTGGAGGGTGCCCGCGAGATAATTACGAGGCGTGGCCGGGCATTCCTAGCCCTTGCCGCAAGTCCTCGAGACGGGGCAACGGGGTCACATCTTTCGTGAGTCTCTGCTTGTTACCGCGTGATCCCAATCCACTACGATTTGGATATTTGATCCAAGGGGCCTCTGGCCTGATAGCACTAACCATCACGTGGGCATAGTATGGGCGTTCTGCGTCGTATAATCAGCCAAAGCTTAATAGACGTCAGCGACTGAGCGGCGCGCGCCGGGTTGGACTGGTAAGCTCCTGCCTTTTTAGGGAGGTAGCTAGGTCTGCTCACCAGCCGCCCACGCAACGTGCAGGAGTTACCGGGGAGATGGCCCATGACCCCTGGGGCATAGGTTTAGTCTGGCGTGCTGGCCTCTCTATTAAGCCTAGGTCGGGTTGCGGCGTATTGTTTGGCCGAGGCCGGGCATGACCCAGGAAAGTGTGTCCGGCCGGAGTTAAGCGAGCGTGGTGGGTAAGTTGGTGCACCCCTGCAGGGAAGAAAACATCTATCGATAGCCTATCCTACGGTAACGGACACTTGGAGTTGTATCCCGATCGATACAACTAGAACTGGATACTTGTGATGAGACTAGATGGTGATGAGTAATGGATTGTGATGATAACTGGATAGTATGGCTCTGGGATTGCTTTCTCGCAGGGGGTCGAGAAAGGATCTCTGGCCGAGGTTGATAACACTACTACTTTACTTTATGCTACTCTACTCCCTCATGTTGATGCAAGATGGTGATTTCCAGAAGATGCTAGTCTTCAATAGGACTAGACCTTCTCTCTATTCTGGCATTTCTGCAGCCCAGTCCACATATACAGCCTTCCTTTGATAATGTTGCATATGTAGTGTAGATCCTTGCTTGCGAGTACTTTGGATGAGTACTCACGGTTGCTTTGCTCCCCCTTTTGCCCCTTTCTTCTTCTTTCCGGTTGATGCAACCAGATGTCGGAGCCCAGGAGCCAGATGCCATCCGCCGATGCCTGCTACTACGTGGAGATCGCCGACGACCAGGAGTAGTTAGGAGGCTCCCAGGCAGGAGGCCTTGCCTTTTCGATCGTTGTTGCTTTTGTGCTAGCCTTCTTAAGGCAAACTTGTCTAACTCATGTCTATACTCAGATATTGTTGCTTCCGCTGACTCTTGTGTTTTTGAGCTTATGTATTCGAGCCCTCGAGGCCCCTGGCTTGTAATATAAAGCTTGTATTAATTTAAATTTGTGTCTAGAGTTGTGTTGTGATATCTTCCCGTGAGTCCTTGATCTTGATCGTACACATTTGCGTGTATGATTATTGTACGGTTGAATCGAGGGCATCACAACCCCTACATGTATATTGTCATCAACATCAAAACATGATGTAAGGGCATGATTGCTCTTTCAGCCATCCCTATTTCCTTTGAACGGCTTCTTCCGCTGACCGGGTTTGGAGCCGCTGAATCCGGCGTTTACCGTCGTATCTTCGGTTCTTCATTGTTGTTCCGACTATTATTATTACTATGTCGTGGCCTTCCATCGCCATCCCTGGCTTCAGCGGTGCCAGGGTCGCTGGTACTATTGCTTCGACAAGCCAACCAGCTATCTTCGCACGCACAGAAGCGGGTCATGAGTGCAGTCAAAGCTACCATAGTATTTGGCTTTTTCTGACCAAGGTGTTGGGCAAGCCATTTGTCGCGGACACTGTGTATAAATGCCGCTAAGGCTTCGGCATACGGACAGTCGACAATTTCGTTCTTCTTGATTATGAACCCAGTCCAGAGTTTGTGGGCCAACTCTCCGGGTTGCTGGACTATGTGACTTAGGTCATCAACGTCCGGTGGCCGGACATAAGTGCCCTAAAAATTGTCCCGAAAAGCATCTTCTAAATCCTCCAAACTGCCAATGGAATTCTCTGGGAGGCTATTCAACCAGTGTCGTGCTGGCCCTTTTAGCTTTAGAGGAAGGTATTTGATGGCATGGAGGTCGTCACCGCGGGCCATGCGAATGTGGACAAGAAAATCTTCAATCCATACCGCGGGATCTGTCATTCCATCATATGCTTTGATGTTTACGTGTTTAAACCCTTCCGGGAACTGGTGTTGCATTACCTCATCGGTAAATCACATTGGATGTGCGGCGCCTCTATATCGGGCAACATCGCGGCGGAGTTTGGATGACGTCTGTGTTCGGTTCTCGGCCAGAACTTGGTTATGCTTGTCGCACCAGGCTTGATGGTCGTCGTCTCGTGTTGGAGCATGTCCCCTTGATCTGTAGATTGATCTTGTCTGGCTGGCTCTGTTCTCCAGGTCCTGACGTAAGTCGTATGTGTAGCCAGTAGTCGCTGCCTCTTTGCCTCTACGGCGAGGTGGCGCGGGGTGGTATTCAGCGTAATTGACCGCTTTGTCCCGTCCACGTGGTGGTCGGTCCGGTTGATCAGCATGGTTGTATTTTGACGTATTGGCTCAAGGGCATCGTCGTCGAATTGTGGTAACAGCCTGCACTTTGGGTAGCTCCTTGTCGGGCGCTCGAGGCCGTATTCTTCGGCTGCCAAGACCTTGGTCCATCTGTCATTGAGCATGTCCTGTTCGGCTTGAAGCTGTTGTTGTTTCTTTTTCAAGCTCCTCGCAGTGGTGATGAGTTGTCGCTCGAAAATTTCTTGTTTAAGGGGCTCCTCTGGCACGATGAAGTCTTCGTTACCGAGGCTAACGTCCTCTTCGGAGGCTGGTAGATAATTACTATCTTCCGAATCCTCATGGTCGACAAGTTTGTCAGGGTCGACATGTCCTTCTTCCCACTCATCCTGCTCAAACGCAGGCTCGGCGGGGTGATCAGAGTCTTCGGCATTGTCCGGGGTGTTATTATCTCCGGTGCCGGTATTACTTTCCTTTTCCTGAAACGATCATGAGCGGCGCCACTGACGTCGGTGCTTCGGTGGTGCCTCGACGGGCTTGTCCTAAATTGGATCTTGAGTGCCATCGTCGTCCTTCTTTTCGGGCGTATCCACCATGTACACGTCGTAAGTAGAAGTGGTCGTCCAACACACAGTGATGGGCTGACCCTGGCCTGGTTCGTCTCCGGCATCGTCGTCCATACCGTGGATGTCTTCAGAGGTGTAATCTACCATGTCGGTTAGGTCCTTGACAGTGGCTATTAAGTGGGTGGCGGGTGGGGTGTAAAATTCCCCGCTCTAAGCCCCCAGTTCAGACTGGGCGTAGTTCGGAAGTGACTCTTCCGTGATAGAAAGATATCGCATTAAGTCCAACGCCTCATTTAGGAGCGAAAGCTGGATGGGTGACTGAGGATCTGCAGAGTTGGGTCCGGGAATAGCCACTTGACCAAGCTCAGTGGATGTAGACCTCAAGAGTTCGGAGTGGGCATCCAGAGATGAGTCCGGCTTCCCGATATCGGGAAGAGTTTTGTTTGAGTCCGGGCTTGCTGACAACGTGATCACCTCTGGGTCTCCGGCAAGAAGCTCCACAACGGGAGAGAGTCCGGTGGGGCTTGATCTCCCGTCTTCGGACAGAGTGGTTCGTTCTGGATCTAAGGCCAGAGCAGGTATGAGAGTCGATCCTTGAGTGGAATCTGATGGTGGATCCGCCGAGTTTCCTTCATGTAGATGAGGATCGGCGGCCGAGGCCGAGAACCCTTCGAAGATCAAGTCTCCTCGGATATCGGTGATGTAATTCAAACCCCCAAACCTGATCTGGTGACCAGGGGCGTAGCTGTTGATCTGCTCAAGGTGACCAGTTGAATTGGCATGCAGAGCGAAGCCGCCAAACACAAAGAGTTGGCCAGGGAGAAAAGTCTCCCCGAAAATAGCGTCATCGCCGATGATGAGTCGAGCCATCGATCCTTCTTTAGACGACATAGTGGAACTCTCAATGAAAGCACCAATGTCGGCGTCAAAACTAGCCGATCTCGGGTAGGGGGTCCCGAACTATGCGTCTGAGGATCGAGGGTAACAAGGGACAAGTGGGACACAGTGTTTACCTAGGTTCGGGCCCTCTTAAAGGAGGTAAAACCCTACTTCATGCTTGATTATATTCGATGAGTATAGGGGTTACAAGAGTTGATCTACCTCGAGATCGTAATGGCTAAACCCTAGCTGCCTAGCCTATGGGAATTATGATAGCCTCTACGGACTAAACCCTCCAGTTTATATAACACTAGAGGGACCTAGGGTTACACAGAGTCGGTTTGTAAAAGAAGGAAATAACATATTTGGACACCAAGCTTGCCTTCCACGCATATGGTAGTCCTACCCGGATACGGCAGAAAAGCCCTCTGATTTTTATCTTCACGGCCCATCAGACTGGCCCATATCCCATAGTCCGGACGCCCGAGGACCCCCTAATCCAGGACTCACTCAATGACCTCAAGAACAAAAGTAACTACTCACAAATGATAATCATGCTCAAGATCAGAGGGGTATTAAATAGCATAATTGATCTGAACATATAATCTTCCACCAAATAAACCATATAGTAATCAACTACAAGAGGTAATCAACACTATTAGTCACCCACATGTACAAATCTGAGGTTCCGGTACAAAGATTGAACACAAGAGATGAACTAGGGTTTGAGAGGAGATGTTGTTGGGTCTTAGCGGAGATGGTGCTGTTGAATATGTTGATGAAGATGGCCCTCCCAAAGATGAGAGGGTTGTTGGTGATGACGATGATGATGATTTCCCCCCTCCGGGAGGGAAGTTCCCCTGACGGAATCGCTTCGCCGGAGGACAAAAGTCCTCCTGCCCAAGTTCCGCCTCGAGACGGCGACGCTTCTTCCCGAAAGTAGTCTCCTTATTTTTTTTCTAGGTCAAAATGAACTATATATCAGAAGATGGGCATAGAAGGTGGACCGAGGAGGGCACAACCCACCAGGGCGCGCCCTGGTGTCTTGTGCCCACCAGGGTGGCCCCTTCCGGTAGTTATTTGCTCTAGTATTTTTCATATGTTCCCAAATAATTCTCCGTAAATTTTCAGCTCATTTGGAGATGTGCATACTAGGTAACTCTGACGTAGCTTTTTCAGGTCCAGAATTTCAGCTGCCAGCATTCTCCCTCTATGAGTAAACCTGGCATATTATGAGAGAAAAGATATTAGAATTACTCCATAAAGCATTATTATGTAAAAAACACTCGTTCAACATTTTAAATACTCGTTCGACATTTTCAAAATACTTGTTCAACAGTTGTTAAATGCTTGATTAACATTTTTGTATACACGATTAATATTTTTATAAACATGATTACGAAATTTCATCATTTTTTAATACATGGTCAACATTTTTTGTATACACATTCAATATTTTGAAAGCATGATTAACATTTTAAAAATATATTATGTGAATTAAAGTTTTTTAATACATATGTTTAGAATATTTAAATGTGTAAATAGTACTAAAAAGGAATAAAAAAACGAAATAAAAACATGAAAAACAGAAAGAAAGGAGGCAATAGTACTAAAAAGAGGAGGCAGCGAACTGGGCCGGCTCATATCCTCGTGCGCTGCAGCGAGGAGCCCAAAGCCCCTAAGCCACCCGTGGTTCGGATTCGTAGATATAGGATTTTCGCCAGTTTTATTACGCCCTTCTCCTTCCTAAAAAAAATAAAAAAAATATTACGCCCTTCCCCTTCATATCCTCCTCGCACTGATACTTTCCGGGAGAAACCCTATCTCGTCCTCTCCCCGCCCCCCGCCGCCGCCCCACGCCGCCGCCCGCCGCCGCACCCCCCGCCCCCAAATACCATCTCGTCCTCTACCCCAACCCTAAGCAACCCGCCGCCCTCCTGGCCGTCCCCCGCCCCAAAAAACGCTCCGGTCGCCGCTGATGGCTTCTGGATCCACTTCTTCCGGCTCTGGGAGGAGGGGGCTGGTGTCTTGCGCGCACAGCCTCAAATGCCGCGTCGAGGATGCGCCTCTGCCTCTTTACCCCGACCTCGAAAAGGCCATCTACGAGCTCATCGTCGGCTTCTACGACCAGGCGTTCAACCGGCTGCCCTGCGACAGGATTCCGGGCCTCCGCGACCTGCTCACCACCGCCGGCACCTGCCTCGGCCTCCTCGACCCCGTCTCCAACATCATCCTCAACACCCTCGCCCTCCTCCCCGAAGGCGCCGCCGCCGCAGCTTCCACCGCTCCACCCGCCACAAAGAAGTCCAAAAGACTAGTGCGCAAGGCCTGGGCCTGGCACGACATTGCAAACAGGTCCTACAACAGTCTCCTGGCCTTCCTCATGGCGTACTTCGGATGTCTCTGCACCAAGGAACAGGCCGCCCGCTACATCTACTGGGCGGGCGCCAATCTCAGCCTCGCCGTCATGCTCGTCGAATACGATCTCTACTATAGGGTGGAGGATACACTGGACCCTGAATCCGGCAGGACGCAGGCCGCCCTCGAGTGGGCGGCCACCATCGCAGGTCACCCTTCCCCCACCGTTTTGACTAAGCTCATGTCATCCCAGCTCAAAGACGACGACTTTCACCTTCTGGAGAAGCAACTCTTTTCAGCAGCAGATACCCCTCTCAAGGCTGATGATGTCGGAGAAATCGACAGCATATTGCGCATGATGATGAGCCCGCCCTGTGTTGCCAGCGTAAGCCATACCACAAAAGGGCTGGTTGTCCATGTTCGTCAGAACCTCGACACCGTGTGGTCGACCACCCCCTCCGCTACAGAGGACACCAGGACCACCTCCACCTCTCTCTGCTGGGGACGGAAAACCCATCTCGTCGCTGCAGTGCGGACTGCCTGACAAGCTAGAACGTTGCCTGGAAAGAGCAGCTGGCCTGGAACAATATTTGGAGAACCTGTGCAGCAGTGACAGCTGCGATTACCTGCAGACTCTCAAGATGCACCTCCACGGTATGATTCATATCTGCTGCGTCAAGGTGCTCAAGCTGCTGCCCAAACCATCCGGCTCGCTCATGCGCGCCTTCCTCATGGCCGGCCACTGCTACGGCTCCATGGACCCTGTCTCCAACATCATCGTCAACTCCATTTGGGACAACAGCCACGGCTGCCCTCTCCCAGAGTCTGAACGCAGCAAGATTGAGCAATACAATGACATCCTGGACCCCCTATCTCTGCTCCGCACACAGGTTCACTCCCTCAAGGGCCTTGTGGAACTCGCCAAATTCGCCATCCTGGAGACAGCACACGGGGGGTTCTCAACAGAGGGTTGTGCTCTGGAGTTGCTCTGCAGTGCAGGATGCGACGTTTTTGACAGGTTTCCATCATCGGCAGGGATGTTTAAAGAGAAGAAGCTCTTCCATGAAGTTGCCAAGGCCGCTGGACACCCTCTACCGCTTCAGCTGGGTGAACTGCACGAGATGCTGATGGTAGCACCCGAGGGACAAGCGCTGCTCTCCTTGACGTCCGAGGCTCAAATTCAATGTAGTGTGTTGCGCATCGAGGACATGACAAATCATATAAGCCGCATGTGGCGCGGTTGGGTGGCTGCTAAAACTGGTGGCGTTGTGCAAGCTCCTAAACTTTTTCCAAAGTCTTTGATGTTCGTGTCAAGCATGAGATCAAAGTATGAGGAGCGGAGGAGTTGGTTCCGCTCAAAGATTGAACAGGTGCTGAAGGATTACACGACCCAGCATTTTTGGGTAGGTATCCTTATCTGTTACGTACATTTGCTTTAATTACCTTCATTTGGCCTGCTCTCTTACTCGACTTGCTTGCTTGTTGTAGGAGCAGCAGTATAAACTTGATATTATCTGTGGCGTGGAGGCAATCAACAAAGGCCGCCCCCCCTTGGGTGAGATGTGCTACCGCGTGAACTTCACTGCTACTTCCCATTTGGAGCGTGAGAGGAGGCTATTCTTCGCTGAGTTTTTGTTCTCAGGTGGGCCAAGGCCAGAGACCTGCTGCCCTCTACCCTATGACTATGCGGGTAAGCCCCCACTAGTTTCTCTGCGGCACGGCTGATTGACTTCTTATTATCGTGTGTTGTAGTAGTCTCACTCAACCATGCATGGTCGTGTTTTGTTTTGTTGATAGGCCGTTGCTACTATGGTGAGCAAACCGCGAGGAAAATTGTGTATCCTGATGACGCCAAATACATCCCGCACGATATCACCCATCCTGGAACCCGCCGTGTGGATGACATGCTAGAGATGGACGTCGTCCACTTCAGTTCCGAGATGGACGTGGAGCTCGCAGAGAAACTCAACAAGATGCATGCCAATTGAAGAGTGAGTCTGAGTGAATCTTCTGTCGCAGCGGTCGTGCGTGTGATGCTATCAGCTGTGAAGTGAGACCATAGTACTATATATGCTTCCTGCTGTGTGTTATGATGTCCTAATTAATGCGCATTCTGCTATGTATTATCTAGACTGGATGACATTCTTCATTATCTATACTGGAGTAGTACTGTTATGCATGTGTGTGTGCCTAGTTTGCTTGCTTGGCCTTGTGTGTAAATCAGGCTGCTATGGTTGTGATGAACTGTGATCTATGTTGTCCAGAAAACATCATAGGTCATTTCAAATTACTTGACACTCTTGCAGATTGCCTGGCTAGCTAGTTTAAATTTCGTACAGGGAATTTTTGAAAAGAAAAGAGATGGACCAAAATGTATCACACGGCAACTGCACATGCACGTTTTAGTCAGCTACTGTAGTTCCAGTTGCAGCGCATGCTAGTGAGTGAACCGATCGAGAGCAGGTAGCTCGCTTTTAAGTGTGTTGATTCCAAAAGCAATCATGGTAACTGTGCATGAAACTCGCTAACCATAATGTATGACGGTATGAGTGGAAGATGAGTCACTGGCCTGAAGAAATCAACGCTAGCTGATTCCCTAAACTAAAACAGTACATGCAGCATGTTCAATCATGTGGAACTATAGTGATCTAAATGCTCTTATATTTTTTTATTTACTAGGGGAGTATACATAAGATAAAGAATGGTCTAATAAAACGCTACAGCGTGTTTCAACCAGTCAGTAGGCTACTCGTGGCTCCAATGGCAGCAACACACGAGCATTGTGCTACTATTCAAGGGGGAAAAGAAACTCATGATTAGAGTGATCAATCTATCAAAAGTCGGATCACAGATCAACAGCAGCCGAATCACATTAGATTGCCACAAGATGAGTACGCGTTTGCCAATAATATTATGAGCAGGTCCATATTCCGATGATGAACTGATTCAACAACATCGATCCATCATAGCAAGATTCTTTCTTTACAAGTTAGAATAAGATGGGGCCCTGAACCTGGAGCATCACAAGAACGATGCTACCACCATGTGCAACGACTACTTGACATTACCAGGACCAAAACATTATATAGGCCACAGCCAAAGCAGCAGCAGCAACTGCGAGAACTTGGACCCCCAAGCAGCCGGAGGCGATGAGACGCATAGACAGTAGGCGAGCGAGGCATGTCAAGCCCTTGTTCCTTTTAGTCCTCACAACCATCTCATTCTCCAAAAGCACCGACTTGATCCAAAAACGAACCTGTAATAAAACAGTAGCATAGCAGATCAAATCTCAATAATCTGGAGATACTCTATCTAGAGATGAACACAAGGAACATTACCGGTTCAGATAAGCACTTGCTGAAGCAATTTGCAGGAGCACAAACGCTACCAGGCTGATAGATTTAAAGCTGTTTACATGCCAACGTGGCACCATAAACAAACTAGCTAGCTAGATAGATAAGAAGCAGCACATACATTTCAAACAGCCAACACCAGAAATTTATTGTGTTGAATCGCAAAAGATTAATCACTTTTATCTACTAGACCAACAAGTGCAACCAGTAAATAGAAGCTCAACACTAAATAGAAATCTGGTTTAAGAAACAAGTCAAGCTCCAGATTCAGCCCACATTGAATACAAGCCAGGTTTAAGGTTGAGGTTGATTAAGTCGACCAAACCAAGCACACAAGTTAACTTGAAAGACACATCTTACAATTAAAGACGATACTGTAAGCAGAGTCCTCTTGGTTTGTGGGAAATACGGCAAGCCAAAAACAAACAAAGAGGAGACAGAGGATGTGCAGGACCCAAAAGGCATCATGAAGAAGAGGAAAAGAGGGAAGGTTGTGAAGTCGGGATGTCCAGCCCACCTTTACATCACCCACACGGATGCGTGGTGGAGAGTCAAACGCTTCAACAACGACCACAACCACCCTCTGATAAGAAAGCCGTCCTTGACAAAGTTCCTATCATCACATAGGAACATTCCAAAAGATGAGCAGGACTTTTTGAAGATATTGCACGGATGCAACATAGAGACAGCAAGACAGATGCAACTAATGTTATGGTTCTATGGGAATCCTAAAGATGTACCATACACAACAAAGGACATCCCAAACCAGCGAGCTAAATTCCGGATGGAGTACCGCCATTCTGATGTGGGGAGCACAATCTCATACTTCCAAGATATGAAGGCACACGATCCAGATTTCTATTGGAGAATAAAGCTTGATGATGAGGACAGAGTGGAAAATTTGTTCTGGATAGATGGTGCGTTGCACATGGCATATGCTAGATACAATGATGCCATCTCATTCGACACAACATACATGACAAACATGTACAAAATGCCATGTGCGCCCTTCATTGGCATTAATAACCATGGGCAGTCAATCCAGTTTGGTTGTGGGTTTGTCCGAAACGAACTATCTGGTAACTTTGTGTGGCTGTTTAATGCATTCTTGCATGCAATGGGTGGAATTGCGCCGAAGAACATAATAACAGATCAAGATTTTGCAATGAGGAGTGCTATTGATGAGGTGTTCATCGGGATAGTACACATGAATTGCCGCTGACATATAATGAAAAAAGCACAGGAGAAGCTTGGGAAGCTGATGGATGACGATGAGCCACTAAACAATGCATTCAAGGATTGTGTTGACAACAATCTGACTGGTATTTTACTTCCCACCCTCACTAACTTAAAACACAAGGAAATGGGTTTACATGCATGATATCAACAGTTACCATGTAATAAGGTGACAAGTTACCAGAGGATTATAACAAAATTACCTACATTAATTATTTTTTGTACTACCCCTATCATGTTCATGTTTGTTGAACACATTTCAATTGTTCACCCCACTAGTTACAAACAAAACTTTTCAATCACCAACTAGTGCTGATTGATAGGAATCTCCTTTTTGTTGCTAGTAAAAAATGTTACTTGTACTACACACATAGAGTGGTATTCGCTGTGGAAAAAAATCATCCTGTGTGCAAAGTACTTACCATGATGCTTGAACTAAAGTAACCAGGTATGTGTGACAGAATTATCAACAACAGTGGTGTTCCTAGTTACCAATATGTTTGAATTAATGTTACCATCCTTCAATACTTGATGTTACCATGTTTATGTTATGAATGCATTTGAGGAGTTTGAGCACAAGTGGTGGGTGATGATGGAAGCGTATGGCCAGACCGACAACGAGCGTTTCCAATGGCTGTGGGAGAGCGTGAAGTGTTGGGTCCCGGTATACTATATGCACGATTTTTTCCCGTTCTTGCAGATCACAACAAGAAGCGAGGGTTTTAACTCTATGCTCAAGAAGTATGTCAACCCAAACAACTCATTGGTCGAATTCGCACAACAGTACACTGCGATACAGGATAAGGTGATGGCTAGCGTGTCAAAAGAGCAGTTGGAAACAGTGTACAAAGAAACCGAAATGTACTCGATGAACCTGCTGGAGATGCAGGTGCGGGGGCTGTACACACATAACTTGTTTTGCAAGTTCCAGGTGAAGATGAAGGTGAAATCAGCCTACAGATGCGACACATTGGATGATGGTACTTTCAAGGTCAGCTCAGTGCGGGGGATAATACCAAAATATGGAGACAGGGACTACCATGTGCAAGCAAACATGGATGAAGAGACATACTCGTGTACTTGCTGCAAGTTTGATCGTGATGGGCTACTGTGCACACACGTACTACGAGTTATGGACCAAATTGGAGTATACGAGATACCTGAAAAGTACATCCTAAAGAGGTGGACCTGGGATCCAGAGGATGATCTTATTCAACCTGATTTCGAATAGCCAACAGTTAAGAAGTCGATGCCAGAGGAGGGGAAAAGCGTCATGCGATACACGTCAATTCTTAAAGAATTTAAGGCATCAGCCAAAGAAGCTTGCCTAACAGATGATGGGACCAGATTGGCAAGAAAACACCTATATAATTTCAAGGAGGAGCTTGAAACCCTGAAGAATAATCAACTTAAAAAAGCAAGAAAGGAAAAGGAAGAAGCAACATGATCGTTTCAAGGACAGCCAGATCCCTGCTCAATACCTGTGGGGCGGGTGAATCAAGACAACTCCGTCACACAGCACTAAAACGCCCCCGATGCAAGACATCCGGAGAACCCAGCCACACAGCAAACAAGTGCCACTAATGTGCAGCAAGAGGAGAACCCCGCCACACAACAAGAAAGTGCTACTTATGTGCAGCGACAGGGTAACCCTCCCACACAACAAGAAAGTGTGCGTGTGACGATACATGCTAGCAAAAACAATCATGCTTTTGCCATCTAGCCCCCACATCCTGATGCAGCTCCATCCTCAAACACAAAGTTGATACTAGACCCTCCCAAGACTACAACGAAGGGCGGCCAAAGTCAAAAAGAAAGCAGTCAGGTTTTGAGATTGCAAAACCCAAGCTAAAAAGGAAATGTGGTGTGTGCGGGAGTCTGGACCATGACAAACGCAAATGCAAATCTCCCCTAGCAAGATAAATGAAGAAGGTGCTATTAAAAGGGAAGATGGTGGTTACATTCTTTTCATGGACAATAATGTGCAAGCTACAAGCCCCATAACATTCAAGTTATCAGCATTGTATCATGGATTTATCATGGCTTTGTAATGCAAAAAAGTGTATATCTATATTTTATGCAAGCTATCAGTACCCTATTATGCCAATTCCAGCAATGTATGATTGGATTTGTAAATCCAAAAAATTTATATCTACATTTTTTGAAGGCTACCAGCACTGCATTGTATTACTTATGAACAAAAAATTAGGCCTGCTTGCACTTCTAAAAAATAGAATAAAGTAATCTCGGTCTTCAACCAGAAGATGATTGCAGTTATCAAATGAAATGTGATACAAATAATAATCACAACAACGAATTTATCATCTAGTCAGTGACTTTGGACTGTGTATACTATAGTAAAACAGCATGTCAACACTTTTCTCCATGACATTGTCATGACAGATTCATGTAAAAAAGTTATCAGCACATTTTGGTAGAAGTTATCAAATTGTCGTAAAAAAATATCACCTCATCACCCACTGCCGAACAGATAATAACGCCACTGCTTGCATTTGTTTTGATCATGATCTAACCACCTCAATGTCAAAATTTTCTGGAGAGCTGGAATTTGATCTTTAGTTAAGGCCGGAACATTTTTGCCATCCTAGACCTCAAGGTACGTGCAGGAAAGAAATCCGCAATCAATGCTAAAACATTTGTGATGAAAAAAACAACACACAATCAGTTTAATTGGAGTTTGCGTCCGGGTCAATAAACAGGGATAAGAACATATAGTGGGGTGTTAAAAAGAGAGTGAATAATCCACAACTAACCCATTATCATGTTTCAACACATCAATGTACACAAGTTCATAGTCCTAAATCTGTTTATGAGAGTCCTCGTAATTTATCAACCAAGCCTTCTTTATAGCGTTCATGTATCTTGTCGCATGCTCGAGAAGAGAAGGACTATCTTGTTCACGCAATGAATCTAGAACTTTGAACCGCTTCGCCCTGAGATTTAGTGACAACACATACCAATGCCCGTCATCTGGACCGAGGCCCAACTTTTGCAAAGCAGGGAATAGCAGCTGCAAAAAATTAAAAGGCAGTAAGCATGGAAGGAGAGAAAGAAGCAAAATTACCAAGATAACAAATGGTCATGAAATTCACATGGGAGGCAACTAGAAAAAAATTATCAGGGCATAAAGGTCAAAGTTGCCTGTGTGTAGGATAGAGATTATCATGACATGAATAACAAACAATGTCAGGGTAAAAAAGATAAAAATTCTAATATTAACATGATGTCACCAAGAGTATAACTGCAGAGTTACCAGGGCAAGCAAACATAACATACCAGATCCAGCAAACATAACATACCTGATCCTGGTGACTAAGAATGTAAAACTTGCCCCGTCGAAAATACTTCAATACACACTTGGAATTGAAGTCTCCTATCAACAGATACACAGATAGCAGCCAAGGGAAGATGAGCCTATTTGGCGTTTCGTTATACTGGAGAATGCGAACATGTAACTCGGCAATGCTGGTTGATAGTTGCCCAACTCCCTACACACAATTGGCAAGCTCACCGAGGGTGACCCACCTACCATCAATGTCGATGACCCTAACACTACAAATACAAAAATATATTAAAAAATACATTTCAAAAAATGGCACACAAATAATGATTTATGTTAAAAAAATGAGAAAAGGATGGAAACATACTCTTTAATCTTAGAGTTAGAATCAGTAGTATGCTTGATAACTTCATTGTAAACAAACTCTTCCTCCTCGCTCGGTGTGAGGGTGGCAAAAGGCAGGAGCAGGTATTTGGACAGGTGGGTGACCCTAACTTTACGAATAAAGGATTTAGGGGTTGAACTGCGTACTAAATGCTCTGTGCGAGGTGGTAACTATGGTGTAACAAATGTTGTACTTTGAGGGTTCTCTGGTAAAAACAGAAAAAACATAACTAAGATGTATATTGTAACAAGGACATGAGTAAAGCAAAAAGTCAAAAAACATTGAAAACATGAGTTATCAGCAGATGGGTGAAAGAATTATCAAGTGGTGGGTCATAACTTATCAACTGCCACATGTTTTAATTATCAAGTGGTGGTCCACAGTTGAAAAACAAAGAAAGGGGTTTGTGCAAGTGTTGCAATGTTCATGGAGCAGAAAAAAATCACCTATTTGAACATTAGATTTCCCTTTTGAAAGTCCAACTATCCCTGGGTGGTTTTGGTAATTCCTAACAACATATAGCTCATTGAGCTAACATTATTTCAAGATCAATATTTCAGGAAAAGCTCAATGAATGGCATGGCATGGATGAGGAAAGTGGATCCCTCAAAATTCTAAGGACAAAGGATTGGTTCAAGCTTCAAGATCAAGACTCTACATTTTATATTTTTAGTGATCCAGGATCACATTGAGTCTATAGGAAAAGCCAATACTATCAAGGAGGGATGAGGTGTTGCTTAGTGAGCCTCTTGCTTCATGTGCTTAGTGATATGCTCCAAAACCCTCAACTATCTTCCTACATCCACATTTGACCTAAACCAAAAGTCAAACTCGGCCCCGCCGATTCTTTCTATCCGGCGCCACTGAGTTTCAGATGTCATAGCCACTGCCACAAACCCTAGCCAAATCGGTCTCACCGATAGGGATCTCGGTCTCACCGAGATGGGATTGTAATCTCTTTGTTTCCCTTCGTAACGTTTCGGCTAACCGAAGTGAGCGATCGGTCCCACCGAGATTGCAATGTAAACTCTCTGTTTCCCTTTCGTAACATTTTGGTCTCACCGAAATGAACGAACCGGTCCCACCGAGTTTACCTGACCAACTCTCTGATTAGCTTATTACCAAAATCGGTCCCACCGAGTTTGTGTAATCGGTCACACCGATATTACGTTATGCCCGAACCCTAACCATATCGGTCCTACCGAGTTGCATCTCAGTCCCACCAAAAATCCTAACGGTCACTAGGTTTGCTGAATCGGTCCGACCGAGTTTAACCATTCGGTCCCACCGAGTTTGGCAAATTGTGTGTAACGGTTAGATTTTGTGTGGAGGCTATATATACCCCTCCACCCACTCTTCATTCGGGGAGAAAGCCACCAGAACACATCTAAACTTCCAATACACATGTTCTGAGAGAGAACCACCTACACTTATGTTGAGGTCAAGATATTCCATTCCTACCATATGAATCTTGATCTCTAGCCTTCCCCAAGTTGCTTTCCACTCAAATCTTCTTTCTACCAAATCCAAATCCTGTGAGAGAGAGTTGAGTGTTGGCGAGACTATCATTTGAAGCACAAGAGCAAGGAGTTCATCATCAACACACCATTTGTTACTTCTTGGAGAGTGGTGTCTCCTAGATTGGCTAGGTGTCACTTGGGAGCCTCCGACAAGATTCTGGAGTTGAACCAAGGAGTTTGTAAGGGCAAGGAGATTGCCTACTTCATGAAGATCTACCGCTAGTGAGGCAAGTCCTTCGTGGGCGACGACCGTGATGGAATAGACAAGGTTGCTTCTTCGTGGACCCTTCGTGGGTGGAGCCCTCTGTGGACTCGCGCAACCGTTACCCTCCGTGGGTTGAAGTCTCCGTCAACGTGGATGTACAATAGCACCACTTATCGGAACCACGCCAAAAACATCCGTGTCTCCAATTGCATTTGAATCCTCCAAACCCTTCCCTTTACATTCTTGCAAGTTGCATGCTTTACTTTCCGCTGCTCATATACTCTTTTGCATGCTTGCTTGAATTGTGTGGACATTGCTTGACTTGTGCTAAAATAGCTAAAATCTGCTGAGAACTAAAATTGGGAAAAGTCTAGATTTTTATTTGGTCAAGTAGTCTAATCACCCCCTCTAGACATACTTCCGATCCTACACCTTTTAATGCTGGATTGTCATGTTCAAATTCTTCCCACCACATGAGAACCTCATCATCGTCAATCTCGACATCATACACTTGCACACGACCACCTTCCGGTGTTACATAAATAAAAAAAGAGTGACGAGGACATGAACAGTAGTGATAAAAAAGATAATATATTGAAAAGAAACAAGTATTAAAAATTGGGACAATATACAATAAGTTATCAAGCCCACAATATAGAAAATACCAGGTGATGTGAATGTGGATTACTAGCGCACTGGTATGGGCTTTTTAAAGAACAAATTAGATAGCACTGGTGCATGATGAGGAACAGGTGTGATATCATCAAAACATGTATTAAAAAAGAAGAGCAAAAAGAATTTTATAGCCCAGAATTGGTAAAGAATGCATATGTGGCTGGAGTTATCATGTCAATGGTTCGTAAATTATCAGGATTTGAGCATTTGAGTTAACAAGGTAGTGTCAAATAGACTTATCAGGGTAATTAAGAGGGAATAATAACAAATTTCAGATGGATAAGAGTACACACCTGCTACTACCAGTGCAGTAATGTTTTGTAAGCATGACAACAAATTAAGGAAAATAAATAGGCAATGATAGGAGATGTATGTATCACGCGCTTACTAAAGTTAGTAACGGATACCATCAGCTTTCAAAACTGACAAAGTTACCAGGGGGAAAGAGGTTGGAGTTATCATCTATGCTAGCGTCGTACAAAATATTGTAGGGAACACAACATAAATATATATTCTGATTACTGAAAGCACACATGTTCATTTACATCACACAAAGCATAGAAGTTGTATTACATTCATCCATACACACGAAAGGATAGCAAATTCCAAACACATAAATAAAAAGAGCACACCAAACCACAAACAAAAGGATGTACACTGACATATGTCAATCCATCACTCTCGTTGCAGAAAGCGAAGACACAAGGTCTTCACTTATCAGAGTTGGGTGGCGGAGCCCAAGCAACTGGTTGCGCATTGGTAACTTTCACCACTTTCTTGCCCTTGGAGCCAGCAGCAACAGGAGATGCAAGCCCTAGAACGGCGACAGGGCCAGTAGCTGGTGCTGCAGGTGGTACTTCAGCCGATGGCACCGCCGCAGGTGTTCTGGTGCTGCAGGTGGTACTTGAGCTGATGGCGCCGCCACAGGTGCTTCTGGTGCTGCAGGTGGAACTTGATCCGATCCCGCTGTCGCCGATGCTTCTGGTGCTGCAGGTGGAACTTGAGCAGATGGTGCCACCGCTGATGCTTCTAGTGCTGCAGGGGGTACTTGAGCAGATGCTGCCGCCGCTGATGCTTCTAGTGTGGCAGGGGGTACTTGAGCCAATTGAAAGTGCTAGTTATCGACTAGAGGGGGGGGGGGTGAATAGGTGATTTTTAGGAATGTCTTCAAAACATGGAAGTTTCGAAGATAAACTATAGAAATGACCCTATTACTATGCAGCGGAAGATGAACTACTCTAAGCAAACCATAGTCAAGTATGCAAGGTGAGAATACGAAGACTAACAGCAGCTAGGTAGCGAGGATCAGGATGGAAGATGGTATGAAGCCAAAAAACGATAGTAGTAAAACAGTGAAGACAAATAGGTAAATCAAACAGGCAATAACTTCACGAAGACAAACTCTAAGTAAAGAGAGGGAGAGGATAGAACCAGTCACTTGTTGAGGACACATGATTTGTTGGACCAATTCCAGTTGTTGTGACAACTGTACGTCTGGTTAGGGAGGCTGAGATTCAACTCAGAAGACCACGTCTTCACCTTATTCCCCTTGAGCTAAGGACACCGAGTCCTCGCCCAATTACTCTGGTAAGTCTTCAAGGTAGACTTCTAGACATTCACAGACTTCGTTCACCGGCGATCAACAATTACTCTTGGATGCTCAGAATGCGATGCCTAACCGGCTGGAGGATTCACAGTCCTCAAGTGTAATAAGTCTTCAGGTCACACAGACAGAAAGACTTCAGTGATGCCTAACACTCTTTGGCTCTGGGTGTTTGGGCTTTGTCCTTGCAAGGATTTGTCTCTCTCAAAGGCTTCGAGGTGGGTTGCTCTCAATACGACAAAAGCCGTGCACTAACTCTGAGCAGCCACCAATTTATGGTGTAGGGGGTGGGCTATTTATAGCCACTAGGCAACCCGACCTGATATGTCCGAAATGACCGTGGGTCACTAAGGAACTGACACGTGTTCCATCGGTCAGATTTCAAACACACGCGCAACTTTACTTGGGCTACAAGCAAAGCTGACTCATCCAGCTCTGGATAAGATTTGCTCTCATTGTCTTCGCTCGAAGACATAGGATTTGGGTTGAGCATCACTTCAGTCAATCTGACTTTGTTCACTTGGACCCCACTTAACAGTACGGTGGTTCCTACGACTCAACAAAGAAGAAAAGGAAACAACGGAACGACTAAGTCTTCGCGCTCCATAGTCTTCACTCAATGTCTTCTCATGTCATAGTCTTCAATGTGAATATCTTCATATACCACCATTGTCTTCAATGTCTTCATACATTTTTAGGGGTCGTCTCCGGTAGGTAAACCGAATCAATGAGGGACTACTACCTGTGTTATCCTGCAATTCTCACAAACACATTAGTCCCTCAACCAGGTTTGTCGTCAATACTCCAAAACCAACTAGGGGTGGCACTAGATGCACTTACAATCTCCCCCTTTTTGGTGATTGATGACAGACTGGTTGAAGTTTTCAACGGGGAAAAAGTATGTGAAATGTAAAGGATTTAGGTATTGTCTTCATAAGTGGCAAAGGCTCCCCCTGAAGATGTGCATATAAGTAATTTGCTTTTTGAATGCAAATGCACATGGCAGGTTGTACTTGTGGAGATCCTCTTCAACTTATGACGACAATTCATCATGCATGATAAGATATAACGAAGATAATGACATGCATAATGAAAAATGGACGTCTGCAGAATGACCTAAGTGCAGAAGTTATCATCGCACATGCGGAATTTATCATCGCACCACAAAATAGCAAATAAGTAGCAGACGACCATCGAGTTTAAGTGTTACAACTCAAAGAACCAAATGTATCAAAAGCGAGAGTTGTAAACACTAGGCAAAATATAAAGCAACCGCCCATATGGACCCGCTTGAAGACTATCAAACTCATATGCTTCTCCCCCTTTTGTCAGTAAGGACCAATAAGGTTTGAAGACATAGAGCAACTACTCGTTCCCATGAGGAGTTGGTGAAGCAGCTGGGTCGTCGGTGTTGTTTGGCGGTGCAGACGAACTTGGTGCAGTGTCGATTCGCGCTAAAGGTGGTGAAGTAGCATCGTCTTCATCATCGATGACACGTGCATTTACGGTTGCAGCAGAGGAGGAGAACTCAGAGTCTTCAAGAGATGGAGTGCACCGCAGCACAGTCCTTCTTGGAGGTGTTGAGTCAAACTTGAAGCGTTCAGAGAAGCCATCATCTTGAAGATCATCTTCAGAGCACATAAGCGTCAGCCCTTTCCATGTACGCCGACAAGTTTCATGGGCGACAAAGGCATTTTTGGTGGCAAGGTTGCGAATCCTGTTGACATCCACCAAGAGGCTTTTCATTTGGCGCTTCAGCCAGTCATGATTCCTATCCTGTTTCTGATGAAGGGCAACCAGAAGCTCTCGGTCATTGAGAACACGAGATCGCTTCTTGGGCCGATGTGCAATGGTGCTTTCGGTGGCTTCAGTGAGGGCACGATGAGGTGCACGTGTAGTACCAGCCAGAGGATAAACACGAGCGACTGCTTGAACTCCTTCAATGTTTTGAGAGAAGCTTTGATTCTCAGCATTTTGAAGACTAAGGGGCTCCTTGGCAGGCTCTGGATAGATGGCTTCAACTGACATATCAACCTCAGGCAGAAAAATCAGATGATTGCGAGCAGAGGGCTGATAGTTGATAGCAGAGTGAAGCTTGATCAGACGCATAATCCATGGAGCGTAGAACTTCAAGCCAAAGAGATCAGATCCTGATGCAGCAAGTTGGCGGATGAAGAAGTCTTGTGCATTGAAGCTTTTGCCGTGAAGAATATGAAAGACCAAAGTCTTCATTGCACCGTCAAGCTTTGCATGTGGAGAATGTCCTTTGATGGGCCAGAGAGTTCGCCTTATAATGTGATAGATGGTGCGTGGCAGATACTCAAGGTCTTCAACAAAGAACTCCTTAGGATATTCAGCATCGGGAGGTAAAGGCTTCATCATGCTAAGCATCTGACTCATGTTGGGTTCAGGCTTGTGAAAGATGCTTTCCATAGCAGCACTGTGGAGCTGACAACCAGGTTCATAAAGATCACCTGGAGTGGGCAGGCCTGTGAGCTCAATGACATCGAAGGCTTTGGCTTCATGATGAACATTGCCTGTCATCCACTCAAGGACCCAAGTCTTCGGATCCCTGTTGTATCCATGAATATGAAGAGTGGCATAGAATTGGAGCAACAATTCTTCGTTCCAGTGCTCCTTGTCAGTGACAAACTGCAGCAAACCAGATTCTCTGAAGCAATCCAGCGCTTCTTCCAAACAGGGCAGACCAGTTATGGCTTTAGTGTCAAGACGCATATGTGGAAAAATGCGACCTTGATTGTATAAAATGCATGAGTAATAAATGCGCTGCTGATAGCTCCTGAACCGATCAGAAGATATTCTTGCCTTAGAGTAGGGGTTCTTGGCGCTATCAAAGAAGGTGTTGTGTGCTTTGAAGCCATTGATATTGAATGATCCGGGTGCAGATGCAGTGCCTGGAAACCTAGGCAGCCTTGGCATTGGCTTCTGAACTTGAGGCTTGTGCTCGACGTGATAGTCAAATTGGGGACCAGCAGCAGGTGGAGGAACAAGAAGAGGCCATTTGACAGTGATAAGCTGGCCATAGTTGTATGCTTGCTTGATTGTGTGGGGCCTTGGTGGCGGAACAGGAGCAGTGGCATCAATAGAGGCGTCAGGCTGCACATCTGTTGCAGGTGCATCATTGGCTTCATTAGCTTCTGGCACAGTGTTTGGTGCAGACTCCACATTTGCTTCAGCCATGACTTCGTCATTGGCTTCATTGGTGTTAGTGGTGGCAGCCTCAAGATTCTCAACCTCCACTTGATGAGCTGGAGGGTCAGGCACATATACGTTCACTTCAGGAACAACTTCTTCAGTGATGGGGGGAGTAGGGACACGTTCTTCTGCTTGTTTTTCTTTGGCTGATGCAGCCGAATTGTCTTCAGCAACTTTAGCTTCAGACTCGGAGACATTCACAGTAGGAGAGGCTTCTGGGAACACTTGACGTACAACAGATTGGTAGTGCACTTCTCCTTCTGGAACGCTTGAAAGAGGGACTTGGGGCCTTGGTCCTTTGTGAAGCCTGCGTAACGCTGGCGATGCCTGTGGAGATGGAGTTGGCTGGGCCTCAAAGTCATCTTCTTATTCTTGCACCGGTGGTGTGACTTGTTGTTGGGGAGTACTCGGGGTGTCTTTTTGTTGTGGGTGATCATCCCATGATGCATCCTGAGCAATTGGCGTCAGAGGACGACCAATGCTGATGAGTTCGCTGTTCGTGAGAACAGGCGATGATACCAAGTTGTGCTCGATCTGAGGAAGAACTACATCATCTTCAACATTGTCATGGTGACCAATGTCTTCAGCAGCGGTGGGGTCAACTGCTGGAATGTCTTTAGCTTCAGGAGCCTCTGTGGAAGCAGGCTCATGAGCTATCATCCTTTGTTCTTGATGCGAAGAGTCAGGACGAGCAACCGAGATGGGTTCGACAACAAGGGGCTCTGTGGGAGCAGCCCGATCTTTCTTGGTTTTGCGCTTTTTCTTGGAGGGAGCGACATCAGAAGCTTCAGGATTTTTCCTCTTTCTGGCTTCAGCCTCGGCAACCTTTGTCTTCTTCAGTTCTGAAGCGGTTGACTTGACCTTTGGCTTCGAGCCGGTCATGCTGTTTGGGAAGACAATGCGTGGCTCTTCCCGCCTTGAAGGTGCAGATTGGTCAGTCGATGGCTGCTGCTTCTTCTTCTTGGCAGCCATTCTGGGGTCGATGCCAGGACGACCAAGAGCCTTGCGCTTCTCAGCCTCATTGTAAGCTTGCACGCACTTGTTAGCCAGACTCTTCATGCGCTCACGAGAACCTTTAGCTTCTTCTCGTTTCTTGAGAAAAGCTTCCTTGAGTTCGTGCAACATAACTTTGAAGTTTTTGACATCTTGCACACTGAGCTTTGCCATGTGCTTCTTGAACTGAGCTTTCTCATAGTCAATTTTGTGCTTCAGTTCAGCTATGCGCTGAGCTAGAGCGAGCTCAGAAGCAATGGCGCCATTGAAAGAGACGCTGAGGCGAATGGGAAGTTGCAGATCTTCAAAGCTGAGATTTGGGGTGTCAAACCACTCATCAATAAAGTTGTGGATGATTGCCACATCAAAGAGAGGCAAATCATTGAAGATTTCTGCTTCTTCCTTGCTCTTAATCAGTTGCTCAAGAGCGTCATCTGCAAGATCTTCATCACTTGACAGATCAATGTGCTCGTCTCGCAGAATGGTAGCGGGGGTCAAAGCCTGATCAGTATTCTTGACATTTTTCTTTTTCATCTCCGTCTTCTTGGAGATACGTGATAGATCTTCAGACTGCACACTGTCTTCAGGAGGTGTAGTAGCCAGTGGCTTCACATGTGAAGCTTTTGGAGCAGCAGCTGATTTTGAAGCTTTAGCATTCTTTTGCTTCTGTGGCTTTGGAGTAGGAGCTGAGGCTTCATCAGAGTCGGCATCATCATCAGAATGATCCACTTTGGCACCTAGAACAGAAATGTGGGTGATGAGGCCATCAAGGTTGTAGAAGGGTCCGATGATATTGGGTTCTGCATCGCGTGTGCCGTCAGCCCGGGGTGCAGAAGGACCAGGGTTGAAGTCTAGTCCCAATGACTTCTTGTTTTCCTTGGCCGATGCCTTTGCATGCTGGAAGTTGCGCTTGAAGAGATTATCGTCACGACACCAGAGCAGTTATCATGGGTCGGCATTGTCAGGCTGTGGTCCATGGACCATACATGGATGGAAACCTTGGGCAATGGCTTCAGCTCTGGTCTTGGGTGGAAGGCTTCGAAAGAGAATGTCACCCCAGGGACTCTTGATGGCATTCTTCTCAGCATACTCCTGGGTCACAAACTTGTATTTAAACCATTGTTCGGCCCAATATCTTCGAATCCATTGGATTCGTGTCTTGCGCTGATTGTAATCCTCTTCTGGATCTGTCTTGTACAGCTCTGAGAGGTCATCAGGCAAATCTCTTGATGTTCCCCCACGATGCTGTCTACCACCCTTCCTTGCTGATTTCTCTGTAGCCATGAACTTCAAACTGAATGGCTTCAACATGTTCAAAGGCTTCAAAGGCTTCCGCTTGCTGGACAAACAGGAACTGGCTTCGGGAGAGTTAATGTGATGCTGTAAGAATTTTGAAAACGAATGCAGACTGTGAGAACCAAGGGATTCTACCACGGACATGTACCTGTGACAGCATTAGAGATGCAAGGGAAGGGGAAGAGGTCATATGCATTCTCAGAAGATTTTGAAGATAAATCAGTTTGAAGACATTAACCTCATGATGCGAAGACATTCACTTATATGTTGAGAGTTGGTTCCAGATTTGTACGAATCCACGAATAAGTACAAGTGAGGAATCTAACTAGATGTGAAGCTTAAGTGAATATACTAGGTAGTATGAGATGCAGACAGGATATATCTAACATTGTGTAGGCAAAAACCTATTTTGGTAAACAGGATGAGTCTTTGAGGATAAAAAACATGGCGACCGAGCAGTTCAATCCACCGTGCCCTAACTTGGCGACGGAGGACACCTACGGCGCGGGCGGAGAGGACGATGTCCGTGGCCGGTGTGAAGACGGCGTCGGTGAGGTTGCGGCAGCTAAGCGCTTCGTCGCCGGCGTCGTCGAAAGCTAGTGGTGGCGCTAGGGTTTTGACGAGGTGGAGAGGTGGAAGAAGGTTTTCTTGACCGCAGGGGACATGTATTTATAAGGAAGTGTGCGGCACAGCGCAATTACGCAGGTGCCCCTGGCGGTTCACATCTGAGGGACACGTGGCAAGCATGCAACATACTCGGAGTTGTCCCACGTTCCCACGTCCACCCGAACTATCGGATGGTCATTCCGGCTTCTCCGAATTTCAGGCAATAAGGATAGAGCATTTAAAATAGAGTTAATGTTTGTCTCTGTATCTTCTGCTAACAAGGACGCAGAGAAGACATTCGACAGTTTCAATAGAATGCATATGATTTGGACAGATAGAGTTTGAGATAGAAAGCATAGAGAGGTTAGGGTCCGATCACATTCACTTAGTTCAAAAGATTCAACAAGGAAGACATAGCTATAAGTGAATGTTGTAGAGGACAGAACACTAATATGAATATCAGAAGACAATCAAATCAACATAGTGAAGATAATCATGACGACAAGTTGAAATTGAAGACAAACCAAATGTGAAGACATATCAAATGTAACGCCATGAGTGAAACACTTCAAACAGAAAAATTTGGTGTTGGCGTTACCCACTGTATAGGAAGTATTAGACCCAGACACGGCGCACAATTATCGTGGCGCTCCGAAGTCAAATTCCACGTTAATGTATTCACACTCAGAATATAAGTCTTCATTGATTGAAGATATACTTTACTTCGTGTGTTGCACATCTAAGTCATCAACATGCATAAGTGTTAGGATGTGTGCCTGATCACAGGACATTTGAGGATTCCAAGATATTTAGCTCACACCGTAACTTGCAAAACCTTTTCTCATCCAAGGGCTTTGTGAAGATATCTGCCAGTTGCTCTTCAGTGTAGACGTGAATGATATCAATATCTTCCTTCATGACATGATCTCTGAGAAAGTGATGACGAATTTCAATGTGCTTTGTCTTTGAGTGCTAAACTGGTTTGTTGGCAATCTTGATGGAGCTTTCATTGTCACAGAAGAGAGGTACTTGTTTCAGATTGATGCCATAGTCCTTGAGAGTTTGCTTCATCCATAGAAGCTGAGCGCAGCAAGATCCAGCAGCAATGTATTCAGATTCAGCAGTGGAGAGAGATACGCAGTTTTGCTTCTTTGAAGACCAACAGACAAGTGATCGTCCCAGAAAGTGACATGTGCCTGATGTAGACTTGCGATTCACCTTGTCACCAGCATAATCAGCATCCGAGAATCTAACTAGATCAAATTCTGAGCCCTTTGGATACCATAATTCTAATGTTGGGGTGTAAGCCAAATATCGAAGAATTCGCTTCACAGCTAAGTGATGCGATTCCTTTGGTGCCGCTTGGAATAGAGCACACATGCAAACACTAAGCATAATATCTGGCCTAGATGCACATAGGTAAAGTAAAGAACCAATCATGGAGCGGTATACCTTTTGATCGAACTCTTTACCATTGTCGTTGGGACCCAGATGATGTTTGGCTGGCATTGGCGTCGTGTAACTTTTGCAATCTTGCATTCCGAACTTCTTCAGGCAATCTTTGAGGTATTTTTCTTGAGATATGAAGATGCCATTCCTTTGCTGACGAATTTGAAGACCAAGGAAGAACTTCAGCTCACCCATCATGGACATCTGATATTGCTCTTGCATCATGTGTCCAAACTCATCACTATATTTCTGGTTGGTGCAGCAGAAGATAATATCGTCCACATAGATTTGGCACACAAACAGTTCACCATCATATGTCTTCATGAAGAGTGTGGGATCGAGGGATCCAGGTTTGAAGCCTTTCCTCTTCAGGAAGTCTTTGATCGTATCATACCAGGCGCGAGGAGCTTGTTTGAGGCCATACAGTGCTTTGTTTAGCTTGTACACCATATCAGGATGTTTTGGATCTTCAAAGCCAGGTGGTTGTGCAACGTATACTTCTTCTTCAATCTTGCCATTGAGAAATGCACTCTTCACATCCATTTAATATAGCAAGATGTTGTGATGATTTGCATAGGCTATAGTATCCGAATAGCTTCAAGCCTAGCCACAGGAGCAAATGTTTCATCGAAGTCAATCCGTTCAACTTGAGTATATCCTTGAGCGACGAGTCATGCTTTGTTTCTAACGACTTGACCATGCTCATCTTGCTTGTTTCGATATATCCATTTTGTGCCTATTATGTTATGGTTGCGAGGGTCAGGACGCTTGACAAGTTCCCAAACATTGTTCATCTTGAACTGTTGAAGCTCCTCTTGCATAGCTTGAATCCATTCAGGTTCCATAAAGGCTTCAGCAACTTTCTTGGGTTCTGATATTGACACAAAAGAAAAGTGCCCATAGAAATTTGCTAACTGTGTTGCTCTTGAGCGAGTAAGTGGACCTGGTGCATTGATGCTATCAATTATCTTCTCAATCTGTACTTCGTTTGCAACACGAGGATGAAGTGGACGAAGATTTTGCTCTTGCTGATCATTATCAACATTGGAAGGATTGTCTTCAGGCTGAGCATTGTCTTCAGGTTGGTTAGGTGCAGAAATGATAAGTTCCTCTTCAGGTTGTGCTTCAGAAGGCATGATTTCACCAGTTCCCATTAGCTTGATATATTCATTGGGTGGAGCTTCGTCTAGTGTACTTGGCAGGAGCTCTCTTTGTGAACCATTGGTTTCATCAAACCGTACGTCCACAGTTTCAACGATTTTGTAGATATAGAGGTTGAATACTCTATAAGAGTGCGAGTCCTTTCCATAACCGAGCATGAAACCTTCATGAGCTTTAGGTGCAAATTTTGATTTGTGATGTGGATCCTTGATCCAACACCTAGCTCCAAATACTCTGAAGTAAATGACATTTGGCTTCTTGCCAGTGAGGAGCTCATAGGATGTTTTATTCAGAAGCTTATGGATGTAAACACGGTTGATGACATGACATGCTGTATCAATAGCTTCAGGCCAGAACTTTCTTGTTGTCTTGTATTCATCGAGCATTGTTCGAGCCATCTCAATGAGGGTTCTGTTCTTGCACTCCATGATGCCATCTTGCTGAGGTGTGTACGGAGAAAAGAACTCATGAGTGATTCCCATTGTATCCAGATAAAGATCAAGTCCGGTGTTCTTGAACTCAGTGCCGTTGTCACTTCTGATATGCTTGATCTTGATGCCATAATTGTTCATGGCACGGTTGGCAAAGCGTCTGAAGACATCTTGCACTTCAATCTTGTAGAGAATTATGTGCACCCATGTATATCTTGAGTAATCATCAACAATGACGAAGCCATAGAGACAAGCGGTTGTTGTGAGGGTAGAGTAGTGAGTAGGGCCAAATAAGTCCATGTGTAGCAGCTCGAAGGGTTGAGATGTCATCATGATTGTCTTCAGGGATGGTTTGCCCTAGTCATCTTTCCAGCTTCGCAGGCACCGCACAAATGATCTTTCTTGAACTTGACGCCCTCGATGCCTATGACATGCTTCTTCTTGGCGAGTGTGTGTAAGTTCCTCATGCCAGCATGCCCCAGCCTCCGATGCCATAGCCAGCACTCTGAAGCTTTTGCAAGAAGACATACGGCAAGCTGTGGACCTGCTGAGAAATCTACCATGTACAGATCATCTTTCCGGTACCCTTCAAAGACTAGAGATTTGTCAGATTCCATAAGTACAAGGCAACGATATTTTCCAAATATCACAATCATGTTCAAGTCACAAAGCATTGAGACAGACATTAAGTTGAAACCAAGGGATTTAACAAGCATCACTTTATCCATGTGCTGATCCTTTGAGATTGCAACTCTACCTAGACCCAATACCTTGCTTTTACCAGTGTCAGCAAATGTGATGTGACTTTTATCAGATGGACGTAAAGTTGAGTCCATAAGAAGACTTCGATCACCAGTCATGTGATTAGTTCATCCGCTGTCCATAATCCATTCTGAATCACGAGGTGTCATACCCTACAGTACAGTTAGGGGGATAGGCTTCACCAAGAGCATTGTGAAGCATAAACATTTGACGGGCAAGAGGATTATTGAAGCTTAGATCAAGATTAGGACTGATAGGATGAATGGCAAATGATTCAGGAACAAAATACATAGTGATACCATTTGGGCATTTGATCTTGCGCCCTACAAGATGTTTTAGGTCCCCAGCAATAGCATCAGACGCCTTTGATTTCAGGCTGGAGACCTTTCCCTGCAAGACAAAGTTAATTCTTCTTAACCACCCACATCTTCAGGGGTGGCTTACAAGCAATGAGTCTAAGTGCATCATCTAAGAACTTCGGCTTTGGAGCCCTAGCAAATAGCCTTGTAGGAGATGAATGATACTCATATGAATAAGCAGAAAAGTTCTTGGTTCTATGAACATAGCGGTTTGAAGACACACGCTCATATTCATAAGTCTGAGTATGGTTTCCCTGCAAAACATTGGCGTTAGGGTGACTCAGGTGAGTCCTTTGTCTGTATGAAGCCTTTGGACCATATGAAGCCTTAGGTCTGGGGTTTGTATTCTTCCCAGGTGGTGTCATGATGACATTCACTGGAAGATTCTCAAGATAGCTTTTGGGAACCCAGATCTTCTTCATAGGTGGCCCATTCCTGCAGTTAGTACCGATATATCTGGCAAACACTTCACCATTATGATTCTTGAACAGTTTATAGTTTGCATCAAAGGATTCATCAATGACAACATGGTTAGCACAGGTAAAGCTAGATAAGGTGGATGGGTCCACTGAAGGTCCCTTTGCAGCAACCCATGTGGTTTTGGGGTACTGCTCAGGCTTCTAGTAGGAACCATCAACATTCATTTTCCTCTCGAACCCAACACCCTCTTTCCTAGGGTTTCGGTTCAGGATCTGTTTTTTGAGGACATCACACAATGTCTGATGCCCTTTCAGACTTTTGTACATCACTGTTTCAAGCAATGTCTTCAACCTAGCATTTTCATCAGCAATAGTAGTGGTATCCTCAGCAGAGGGGTTAGTTACCACATTAGTAGTTGAAGAAAATATAACAGTAGCAGCAGTAGAACATTCAGCAACAGAGGTAGCGTTATCACGCTCAAGGCATTTTAGACATGGTGGTTCAAATCCATCCTGAGCAGGACTGATCTGTTGAGCGCGAAGTGACTCATTCTCTTTTTGAAGATCTTCATGAGACGCTCTCAATTTCTCAAGCTCTTGCTTCCTTTGAAGATAATCATAGGAGATCTTTTCATGAGTGGTTGAGAGCATTTCATGACGACTTTCAAGTTCTTGGTACTTAGCATGAAGATTTTTTATGTCTTCAACTAAGGACTATGAACGGGTCATTTCCGCGTCCAACAGGTCATCGCTTTTGTCTAACAGTTTTTGAGTATGTTCCATAGCCTTTTGTTGTTCAGTTGCAATTTTAGCAAGTGTTTTGTAGCTGGGTTTGGATTCACAATCAGAGTCATCTTCACTAGATGTTTGAAAGTAAGCATCGCGTGATTTTACCTTGGCACCACGTGCCATGAAGCAGTAGGTGGGAGCAGAGTCGTCCTGGTCATTAGCTTCAGCGTTGGTGTGGAAGTCATTGTCTTCAGTGTTGAAGATGGACTTGGCAACATAGGCTGTAGCTAGAGCCAGACTTGCAACGCCAGGGTCGGACTCCTCCTCAGACTCCACCTCCGCCTCCTCAGAAGCAGACTCCTCCTCTGAATCCATCTCCTTGCCAACAAAAGCACGAGCCTTGCCAGATGAGCTCTTCTTATGAGATGAAGACTTGGATGAGGACTTGGAAGAAGACTTTGAAGACTTCTTCTTCTTGTTGTCATCATCATATTCCTTGCTCTTCTTCTTCTTCTTCTCATTGTCCCACAGTGGATACTTAGAGATATAGTGTCCAGGTTTCTTGCACTTGTGACATGTTCTCTTCTTGTAGTCATGAGTGGAAGCTTCATCATTTCTTGAGCTGGACCGTGAAGACTTTCTGAAGCCCTTCTTCTTAGTGAACTTTCTGGAACTTCTTCACAAGCATAGCAAGTTCCTTTCCAATGTCTTCAGGATCATCAGAACTGCAGTCAGATTCTTCTTCAGATGAGGAAACAGCTTCTGACTTCAAAGCGCGAGTTCGGCCATAGTTGGGACCATAGATATCTCTTTTCTCAGATAGATGGAACTCATGTGTGTTGAGCCTCTCAAGTATATCAGACAGATCGAGTGTCTTGAAGTCAGGACGTTCTTGTATCATGAGGGAAAGGGTGTCAAAGGAGCTGTCAAGTGATCTCAGTAGTGTCTTGACGATTTCATGCTTGGTAATCTCAGTGGCGCCGAGAGCACGAAGCTCATTTGTGATGTCGGTGAGGCGATCAAACGTGAGCTGGAAATTTTCATTGTCGTTTCTCTTGAAGCGGTTGAAGAGGTTGCGAAGAACACTGATCCTTTGATCTCTCTGGGTTGAGACACCTTCGTTGACCTTGGACAACCAGTCCCAGACTAGCTTCGACGTTTCCAGAGCACTCACGCGGCCATACTGTCCTTTGGTCAGATGACCACAGATGATGTTCTTGGTAGTAGAGTCCAGTTGAATGAACTTCTTGACATCAGCAGGGGTGACACCTTCACCAGTCTTGGGAACGCCATTCTTGACGACATACCAGAGGTCGACATCAATGGCTTCAAGATGCATGCGCATCTTATTCTTCCAGTAGGGATATTCAGTTCCATCGAAGACGGGGCAAGCAGCGGAGACTTTGACTATCCATGCAGTCGACATAGCTAAAACTCCAGGTGGTTAAACCGAAGCACACAGAACAAGGGAGTACCTTGCTCTGATACCAATGGAAAGTGCTAGTTATCGACTAGGGGGGTGAATAGGTGATTTTTAGGAAAGTCTTCAAAACATGGAAGTTTCGAAGACAAACTATAGAAATGACCCTATTACTATGCAGCGGAAGATGAACTACTCTAAGCAAACCATAGTCAAGTATGCAAGGTGAGAATACGAAGACTAATAGCAGCTAGGTAGTGAGGATCAGGATGGAAGATGGTATGAAGCCAAACAACGATAGTAGTCAAACAGTGAAGACAAATAGGTAAAGCAAACAGGCAATAACTTCACGAAGACAAACTCTAAGTAAAGAGAGGGAGAGGATAGAACCAGTCACTTGTTGAGGACACAGGATTTGTTGGACCAGTTCCAGTTGCTGTGACAACTGTACGTATGGTTAGGGAGGCTGAGATTCAACTCAGAAGACCACGTCTTCACCTTATTCCCCTTGAGATAAGGACACCCAGTCCTCGCCCAATTACTCTGGTAAGTCTTCAAGGTAGACTTCCAAACCTTCACAGACTTCGTTCACCGGCGATAAGGACACCCAGTCCTCGCCCAATTACTCTGGTAAGTCTTCAAGGTAGACTTCCAAACCTTCACAGACTTCGTTCACCGGCGATCCACAATTACTCTTGGATGCTCAGAACGCGATGCCTAACCGGCTGGAGGATTCACAGTCCTCAAGTGTAATAAGTCTTCAGGTCACGCAGACAGAAAGACTTCAGTGATGCCTAATACTCTTTGGCTCTGGGTGTTTTGGCTTTGTCCTCGCAAGGATTTCTCTCTCTCAAAGGCTTCGAGGTGGGTTGCTCTCAATACGACAAAAGCCGTGCACTAACTCTGAGCAGCCACCAATTTATGGTGTAGGGGGTGGGCTATTTATAGCCACTAGGCAACCCGACTTGATATGTCCGAAATGACCCTGGCTCACTAAGGAACTGACACGTGTTCCAACGGTCAGATTTCAAACACACGCGGCAACTTTACTTGGGCTACAAGAAAAGCTGACTCATCCAACTCTGGATAAGATTTTCTCTCATTGTCTTCGCTCGAAGACATAGGATTTGGGTTGAGCATCACTTCAGTCACTCTGACTTTGTTCACTTGGACCCCACTTAACAGTACGGTGGTTCCTATGACTCAACAAAGAAGAAAAGGAAACAACGAAGCGACTAAGTCTTCGTGCTCCATAGTCTTCACTCAATGTCTTCTCATGTCATAGTCTTCAATGTGAATATCTTCATATACCACCATTGTCTTCAATGTCTTCATAAATTTTTAGGGGTCGTCTCCGGTAGGTAAACCGAATCAACGAGGGACTACTACCTTTGTTATCCTGCAATTCTCACAAACACATTAGTCCCTCAACCAGGTTTGTCATCAATACTCCAAAACCAACTAGGGGTGGCACTAGATGCACTTACACCAATGCTGATGCAGCTTGAGCTGTTGGAGTTGCTTCAGTAGATGGTGGCACTTGTGGACTCGCACCAAAGATGGCATCAAGCCCAAGAGAGCAGCTGGGTGGCATAAAATTACCATCTTATTCTCCAGCTCCAGGGGTGCTCAACTCCAACACAGGGTCAGCTACTGCAACAAACACCAAAAGTAACACACAAAAAATGGAAAAAATGCATCAAGTAAACATGAAGTGGACATTGTATTTGCTAATGTCAGAACATTAACTTGAGTTATCATGGCTTAAACAGGCAAGTTATCAACAGAAGAAAGTGAAGTTACCAACCTGTCGCCGCAGGATTCTGGGCATTCTCTTGACCTCCAGCTGTAGCCATATCAATAGGCATATTGACTAGGGTACCTCCCACAACTTCTTCAATGACACGAATGACTACAGCGGAAAAATATTTAACACATCGTCAACATAAATCATCATTACATACAAGAAAAAAACTTGATAGGAGACAGAAATACCTTCACCTTCATCATGCCCTACGTTGGCAATGACTTCATTTTCACATTCAACAGCCTCAGCCGCGCTAGCGATATCTTCAACAACAACAGTAACAGTTGCCGCTGTAGTAAGCTGATCTACAGGGTCATTAGAAACACCAGCTGATGTCGCTGCAACAGCATCAGATGCGACCTTGCTAGCTGTTGATGCTTTATCAGTCGGAGATGTCACCGTGGGAGATTCATCAAGATGGATAACTTCTATTTTCTTCGATGATGTTGCCTGCGACAATGTTGTCCTTAGTCGTGGAGAGGATCTGGTCTTGGCGAATTTCACCTTTTTCACAACGGATTTATCTTTTGAACGACTGAAATATGGGTACACAAGAGTAGTAGTGAGATTACACATGTTGTTAAACCTAAGTTACCACATGTTACAAACAAAAAAAGATGTCACATACTTCAGGTGTAACTAACATCCAGGGAAAATTACAAAGTTATCAAGGACTATAGAAATATAAAGTTATCAAATGATATGAACAAAAAAACCAGCAATTTGTTTTGTATAACTACAAACAAGAAAGGTATGTAAACACCTTTTTCCTGATACACTTGGTGAACCCTTAGCAGTAGCAACTTGTTTCATAGGTGCACTGCATGAAAAAATAACCAAATGTTACAAGCACAAACAGTTATCAAGATTGGTAACTCTAAATTATTAGGGGGGAATATTTGAGTTATCAATGTTCATCAAAATAAGTTATCATACAAAAAGAACAAAAAAACCATCATGTTGGTAGGTGCAAAACATAACTATAGTTTCAGTGCATATGAAAATACTATAGAAAAATAGAAAAGAACTACTGAACATAAACGAAAGTAAGAATGTGAATACATTTTTACTGGTGCAATCTCTGAATCCTTAGCAGCAGCAGATTGTTTGCTAGGTGCCCTGCAAGGGAAACATGAGCAAGTTAATTATCAACATGAAATTACCCAAACTACCATGCTCAAACAACTGGATTTACCATGTTGTATTAGGCACAACATTAATAAAAAAGACCATAAAAAATCATTCACCTGCATGGGCCCTCCTTCCGCATGGTGGAAAGTGGGACGGCGACACCAGTTCCCTTTTCAGCCACACGTATACCAAGCTCCTGGACCACAACTTTCTTCACAGCTAAATGAATTTCAGCTGTTGACAGTGCAATTGGTGAAGACGATCTTTGCGATGGGCTAGGAGGCACAACTGGTGAAGTTGGACGGAGCGACACAGTTGGTGAAGCTGAACGGGGGGTGATGGTAGCCTCAGTTTCTTGCGTCTCTGATAAGCCAATTTTTTCAGAAGCTGAGAACCACACCGCTTGACAAAAGATTCAGTGGCCACCTCAGCTTGCGTGTCTGTCAGACCTTGCTGGCTAAGCCCTCCATCACCTGATCCGACTGATGCTGCATGAGAGGTGCCAGTGAGCAAGATGTGAGACTCATTGAGGTTCTCATCGACAGGGCGGACAGGCATGTCTTCAACATCTGGTCCTGTGTCCTCATGAGCTTTGAAAGTTGCATCATCTAGATGTGTGATGTCATCATCAGGTGGACCGCTGCCCATATCTACATTCGCGGTACCACTGCCTGAAGCAACAAAAGGATCGTTACAACAATGATGAACAACTCGATAATCCATATCATCAAAATCGTTATCATCATCGGAGTCAGCACCAGACTCAGCATCATTGCCTCCGTGGTACTCGTCATCACTGTCAGAATCTTCAGCAACATTCTTTCCAGGGCTTTCTGGCTGCCTGCCTTGTGATGAGCGGGTAGTCCTTGCCATCATACGGGCAACAGAAGAAAGAACATTCAATCCAGCGTCTAGCTGACAAGATGCATCTGAACGACCCTCATCTACAAAGCGGTAAATGATTGCACAAGATTGCCTAGAATGCCAGCCATGGCGGACGTGAACCGAGCAACTACCTGAGTTGATTTGGCAAATTTCTATTCAACAAAAAAATGCAAAAAAATAAAAATAAATAGTAAGTTATCACCAAAATACAACAAAAGTTATCATGGGTTCACAAAAAGCACACACATGAACAATACCAAACAAATGTGTGGTGTCGTTGCAGTAAACACATGAATGTATTCATGATCTTACAAACATTCGGTCACCATGAAAATGAAGATCAATATACGAGAAAGCTAAAATAGCATAGTTAGATATCAACAAAAAACTTAAGTAATCTAAGGCTTTAGAAAAAAAGAATCGTCACAGGAATGCAACCAAAGTTATCATGATATCAAGTTATCACAGGAATGCAACAAAGTTATCATGGCATTACAATAAGAATTATCACATGGTTGGAACATAATTATTATCCTTTATAGATGATATGACACATTGGAAACAAACAAGTTAGTAAAGAGGGTCAAGTTGACATCAAAAGAGGGTCACCACATTGAGTGCAACAAATAAGTTATCAGCCTATGAAAAAACATAGAATAGCAAAAAAATGAGGTTACATGCTCACCTCCTGACTGCGGCTTGGGATAGTATGAACACGCATAAACTTGTCAAGACCTTCCAGACCACCAAACAGACATAAATTCATGCCAAACTCAAGCTTCAACTGGAAAAAAAATGTAGTGACAAGTCAGATAAGTAACAACAAAAAACAATGAAAAGAAAATGCAGTTGCGAAGCAGTGTGTGAACTGAAAAACATAGTTATAGATTACCGGTAGTTTTCCGAAAGAAACTTTGTCAGCCTGAACATCCTTGTTGGGGACAAGAGTTATCAGCTTCTTCGTCCAGACATTGATGGGAAAAGGACCGTCAGGAAATATGATGCCGAGTCCAGAAAGATCAATCGCATGAATGTACAGTAGCTGATAAGAAAAATAGAAGCGTCATGGTAAACATGAACAAAAATAAGACACAAAATGACAAAAAATGACAAATGACGAAAGAGAAGGTAAGAGGAAAGCATCATCACTTACATTGTAGAAGAGAAGGCAACCCCTGGTAGGCTTGCGTTTCAGCAGCGCCTTGTGTAGTTCATCAGCAATGAATTTGGACCAATTGAGATTTTTAATACCATCGATGTCAGGCTACAAGTTGAAAACAAAAAGAAATTGAAGTTCACCGAATGGACCACAAAAAACAATGAAAGTTACTACACTGACATATAGTAAAGTTATCAGGCACACAAGAAAGAAAATGACAGAATTACATAAAAACTTACCAGCACAGCATACCATCTGGGGCTAACTTTGTTGGAGGTGGTCGGGGCAATGATTGTATTCCCCGCAAGCAAAAGCCACATACGCTTGAAAGTATCATCAGCATTTTAAGAACCGTTTATGAGATCAACAAGATTAGTCATTTTAGGGGCATATCCAAGCTCACCAAACAACTCAAGCCCTAACTCAATATCAGCTTCAGTAGGGAGGGTGTAAGGGACATCCTTCCCTCCACGCGACACGCCCATAACACGATGCACATATTCCTCATTAAACAAAAGCCTGCCTCACCCTGGTACAACCACCTCACGGGAATTGGGGTCTTACAGATCAGCAATCCACACACTGAGATTGTTGAATAGATGGTTACACTGGATATTCCAAAGGCTTGTGAAATCCATATCAACAATGACATCCTTCCGGTCATCATTCATGTCCTTGCATGCTAGAAGAAGCGAACTGGGTGAGGCTCTATTCCGCGGAGGAGGGTGTTTCGCCTTTTTCGAAGGAACCTCATCGATTCCATCACCATCTCCTTTGCGCTTCCTCGGCATTATGTCCCTGACACGTAGGAAAATAAAGAAAGCGAATGAAACCATTAAATGACTTGTGAAAAACTGATATCACAATTAACAACAACATTTATAAAACCGGTGTTTGACAAAGCAATAATACAACTGATAAATAAATCAAGCAAACTGCACTTGGTTCATCACACCTACTAAACTATACAAAACAGATGGCACAGGTATATAAAAGCATGTGTAACTGATAATTGAGGCACAATGGTATTGGTAATTTAGAAAGGCGACATCAATTTGATGGTGTACAACCGAATTACCAGTGATGAAATTAGCATTGACACATGGTCATTAATAATCACAAAAATGATGTCGGTAAGCACACAAAAAACAACTAGACCATTAAATAAGAAATGAGCATTGTGCTGCATGTAGTTAGACTAGAAAAATACTCGTAACTATAGTAACATGATAATGGTAAGTTTAATACCATCATCATGATAATTTAACCATAACAAACAACACCGATAATAGCAGTGCTTCAGTATCTGGTAATTTGAGTGCAATGTCATTGGCAAGTTCAATACAAACATCATGATAATTAAACAGAACAAAAAATCACAGGAAATTCAAGCATTGTAAACATGCTAATTGGAGCACCACAAAGCCTAATAGATAGACAGACCGCATCAAACAAAACCAACATATCAACATTTTGTGAAAAAACTTAGGGTTACTTTTGAAATCCTCAACCACTAATGCACAACTTAAAATCCATAAACACCAAACACTATTGCATGTCCTAAAAATCCACATCCACAACACTAACAGGAGAACAAATCCTTAGTAGAACTGACCATGCTTACCACCACGAAGACCTATCCACACCCACCAGCCAACTAATTTCACACAAATTGAACCACATTTCCGAGCCATATTCAATAGGAACTAGAAGGCGACCTAATCTAACCTAACAGGGAGAACAGCCGGCCGGAATCAAATGGTCCGAACACCAAAAATCAACGACGGAGCATGCAGGCGGAACAACAGGAATCCAGAGCGGGGGCGGGTGTGTGTGTGGGGGGGGGGAGGGGGGATGCACTGCTCAGCGTCGATTCAGAAACTATAAGTCGGCCTTAATCTAACCTAATGGGAACAACAACCCACTGGATTCGAAGGCTCCATGCAGCAAAAATCAATGGCGGACCGGCGGGAAGGTATTAGCGGAGCAAAACAGGAAGACAAAAGGGGTGGGGAATGCGTTCCTCACCGCAGATTCAGACGCCGTCTGTCGTGAACCAGACCGCGCCACCACCAGCAACCGTCGCGGACGAGGGGGAGGGGGAGCAAGAGGGGATTCGAATGGAAACCGCAGCAGCAGATGAGGAAGAAGTAATGCGGGCGAAGAGGGAGAGGGGGCGAGTGGGGATCGTGCGCATTGGGCGAGACGGATAGTTTCGCGGGGCCCGCTTGCCATCAACAGAGAAATGACGTAACGGCTATCGCCATGCGTGCTGTGCGCAACACGGACGACGCATGATGTTGGATGCGGATCGAGCGGCTAGCGCGTGCTACGCGCCTGTTGCAAACCACTAGTCGGCAGGATTTTAGCTTTACCGTATTATGAATGGGTTATGGGTGTGCCTCTTGTGGATTTCTTCGATTCTACTCCTCCGTCCCAAAATACTCAACTTTGTACTAACTTTAGTATAGAGTTGAGTCACTTATTTTGTGATGGAGGGAGTATGAATGAAGAGGGAAGTATGAGAGCATCTCTAGCAAACCACTTATATCGCGGACCCTTAAAGTGAGTATAATGACCACGGAAAACGTGTTTTGAGTATTCTGTTTTACATTTCAGTCTTGTGGGGTCTGTTCGGCTACAGCCTGCGCTAGCCCTCAAACCGAAAAAACATATATATTAGACAATTTGACCGCAATTCCAACAAATGGCTACAAATTAGAACATAGTTTGGGCGGAGATTGAACATAGTTTTCATCCATGGTCGAAAAGAACCTCATGCAAAAGCCACTACCACCTCCATGACCATCATGACCATCATCATCGTTGTCCACCACCCGTCGTTGCTTGGTTCCTTCTCTCCAAGATCTCCCTCCTTGCGATATCATGCCATTCTTTGGTGAGGTCATCCATGTCATTGCGGTTCATCGTCATGATATTATTCTCCTACGCAAGAAGCTTGGCCAAGGCCTTGTTCTCCTCGGCAAGGGCACTTTTCTCCTTAATGGCGGCCTTGCGCAACCCCTCTCCTTGAGGAATTGCCCCTTTTCTTACTTCTCTTGTGCCTTCTTGTTGGCTAACTCCTTCTTTGCCTCCAATGTCTTGGCCATCATCAACTCATTTGGTTGCACCATGGCATCTATCTTGTCCTGCAAGCTTGATGCCTCCGCTTCTCTCTTGATCTTGTCCTTGACCTCTTTGTTTCCATGGGGCTTGTTTTTGTTTCTTGGGCCATCATCATCTTCATCATCATCATCCAACTTGGTGAGTTAACCTCTCTTCGGCGGCAATTTTTTGTCAATCAACTACCACTTGTGCTATTTTGAAGTATTTTCCAACAACGCTCTACTATAAATGACTTGTCACTGGAAGTTTTCATGTCCTTTTATCTTTCTTGGGCAATTTTGGGCTACAAAATGAAAACAATGTAAAAGTATGTCACATGCAACCACTCGCATAATCATTTGCACTACTTGGGACGTTAAAACAAACTCACATAATCGGCTTCAACAGTACCACTTGGAGGTGCATTGTGGATTTGCTCCAAGAAACCACTCCAACGGCTATAAATCGGCTTGATCACATCCCAACGACCTTGGAGTGACCTATAGGTCTGTGGCGTCCTTGAGGGATACTTTGTCATCATTCGGAAGAAACTGGTCCTCTATCCTTTGCCAATATTGTTTGGCGGCTTGGTCAGTGTCGGTGCACGCATCAAGATTCTCCTTCCATAATTTGGTTTGTTGCGTATTGGGACATATTGCACCCATGGTTGAGGGCATCTCCAACGACAACCAGCAAATTTCCTGGATAGAGGTACTAGTCCGCGGATACTAATGCCGGTGACTGCCATCCGACAGTGCTCACATACATTTCAACAACAATTGGAACCAACATGACAAAAATTGTGCAAACACGGCCGAATTCATTCAAGTTCGATTATAATTTACATAAAAAGGTCGATATTTCGACCGTTTAACAAAAACTAGAAAAAACCTAAACCCTATATTGAACGACCACCTTGTACATGTGGCCATCCTGCCCTGCCGCACCGCCGTCATCGTCCATGTCGTTGTCATCGTTGTGGTCTCTCCAGCGGTGGGACAGCGCCGGAGGGTCGCATCGGCCTTGTCCGACGGTTGCCTGCTGCTCGTGGAGGAGCTGCTCCGCCTCCTATTGTGTCGTGCGAAGTGCCGCCGTGGCCACTGCTGATATTGCCTCCGTAGCCCTGGCGGCGGCCTAGCCGTGACCACTCCTCGCCAATCTTGGCGAGCTCGCCATCAAAGTGGCGGTGGTGCCTAGCGGCCGTCTCTGCGGTGGTCACGGAGCAGTCGAGCGCTGCTTGTTATTACTATCACATATGATTTTTTTATTTACACTATGTGCCCATTAGAGCACACAATTCCTAGCGGACAATCGTATGCGGTATCACGTGTTATCACACACGTGTTTACATAAGGAACCATATGTATAAATTTAAAATCATCACCCACGAGTATTCGCACAACTCATCATGTGTGATGCTCCTAACCATCGCAAACCATTAGTTTATACAAAGCGTTTGCCAATAAACACACACGCTTCTAACAGTGCCCCTTGCGCATTACGATTACATATCACACACATAATGTTTCGTCTAAATGTCTGCTCTCTATCACACGCGGTCTACATATCATCATCGTGCCCGATGGATGGGCGGTCGCACACGTTTTGTTTTCTAGCACATGTATATATTTTATCATCGTTTGCGATTCATGCATCACACACAGTTTGGTCGAATGGTCTCCTATACATGTGTTGTCTTAGGACCTTCCTACAGTAGTGTACCACGCTTGTATCGCTGCTGGTTTTCGTTGGGTCTCTGTAACTCCCCTACATTTAGCGGTAATACCGCTCCCTTGAGTGGTAGTACCGCTTGAGCTTTTCCAGAACATAATGGTTGGATCCTCCTATGGCGGACACAGGTGGTGCATGGCTGTCGTCAGCTCGTGCCGTAAGGTGTTGGGTTAAGTCTCGCAACGAGCGCAACCCTCGTGTTTAGTTGCCACTATGAGTTTGGAACCCTGAACAGACCGCCGGTGTTAAGCCGGAGGAAGGAGAGGATGAGGCCAAGTCATCATGCCACTTATGCCCTGGGCGACACACGTGCTACAATGGGCGGGACAAAGGGCCGAGATCTCGCGAGGGTGAGCTAACTCCAAAAACCTGTCCTCAGTTCGGATTGTAGGTCGTAACTCACCTACATGAAGCAGGAATCGCTAGTAATCGCCGGTCACCCATACGGCGGTGAATCCCTTCCCGAGCCTTGTACACACTGCCCGTCACACTATAGGAGTTGGCCATATTTGAAGTCATTACCCTTAACCCTAAGGAGGGGATGCCTAAGGCTAGGCTTGCGACTGGAGTGAGGTCGTAACAAGGTAGCCATACTGGAAGGTCCGGCCGGTACTCACTATATAAGGTGGGTCTAGTGTATCACACAGTAAGTGCATAAGTGGTTTATCTTGCTTAGCATAAGTGGTTGGTGCACATTGTTGAGCCTAGTGTATTTAGGTTTTGTGCTTGGTAATTTAAATAAACGTTAGTTTTATTCCGCTTTTATTCAAGGCTAAATCGTAATTGTTTTAAAATGCCTATTCACCTCCCCCTCTAGGCGGCATCCGCGTCCTTTCAGTAGCCTACATCAGAATCATGGCCATTGACCTTAAAGTTGCATGCTGAAGACGAGATCTGAGTGGTCCCATTCTCTCGAAATAGGCTTTCACATTGCTTTATAAAAAAAGCCACCACCACGTCCATACAAGTGTTTTAAGTGCGCCGAAATAGAATATTCTGCTAGAGCAACAACACAAACATGCCCAAGGAAAGCATCTATATCTATACCTACTAATAAAGCAAGGTGCGTTTCGCCAATTTTTTCATCCGTTCACGCATATTATTAATTATAATTTTGAGATTTTAATTATCCGAGGTGGTACTAATAGTTACTGCCCGTGCGATTTTATTCCCGTCAGTTCTCATGGGCCTTATTTTGTTTGTTCGCACGTCGTTGTGGGCCGCACGCACCTGGTTCAGGGGAGAAAAATGTTGTGCGGGCTGAACAAAAAATAATAGGTATGGTGTTTCGAACTTGTGACCTGACCAACTCATTACCGCTGCTACCACATGAGCTACATAATAGTTATGTTATATTGTTCGTTCGTCATAGAATTAATTAGTACCGCATCGCTCTTATACACGAAAATTGACCAATTTATATACATAGATAAATTGCTTGAACATCAAGTGAGCCACCTGGGTAAAAGTGGAAAGACATCCCGTAATAAGGAAGGAAATAAAGGAAATAAAGAAGGAAAGGAAGGGGAAGGAAAGTGAATACAGAAGGAAGGGAGAGATTTGAGATTTGAATTTAATGTCCAAAATAAAGAAAGGAAGGAGGCATTGGGAATTGAATGTCGAAAAATAAAGAAGGAAAGGAGGGAATTCAGATTTGATGAAGTAAAAAAATAGGAAAGTGGGGAGCCATCCCGTAAGACTAGCCACAATGGGTAGTAACATAGAGTAGTAACATGCCTATGTTACTACCTCTATAGTGGGAAGTAACATATGTGTGGTAACATGCAACACTTCATTTATTATGCTATAGACTCATCTTGCCTTGATATGGGTGATGTTACAGTAACTAGCTAAGTTACTAGAACTACCTCTCTCTTCATTAACTCATTGCCACATAGAAAGGTGGGATTTAATGCTTGGCAGTGTAAAATAGGAAAGTTGGAAACCGTCCCACTATAAGAAGGAGGAAAGGCAGAAAAATAAAGAGCCCGCATGTATATTATTACCCGCTCATACGTAGTATACCCCGTCCATGAATGTAGCTCGAGGATTAGTACAAAACAATGAGCTACACATGGCGTCAGGCAAGTGGAATGTTGACGTCAAATTAACTCAAGAGCCCATGCAAAAAAAGAAAAACTCAAGAGCAAATTATGTTAAGATTGTTTACCTGCAAATTATGCTGTCTAAATCACAATAAAAAGTGTTCACATGTACAATAGTTTTCTGAGAATTAAATAAAAAAAGAGCCGCAGTTAAAAGTACGTGCTTGATTGTTGCTTTAAAACAATAGATTTCTCAAATGCGCACGTTGAAATGTGATTGTATACTCGCATGAAATGATTGATTTATGACATAAGGGCCAGCTTCCGTCTAATAATATACACACGTCAATCTTTCTCCCGATGCAAAATGGTTAAAGTTTCCTTTATACTAGAATTAAGATTTTTCTATATCTTCGTGTCATAGGAGTCGTAGTTTTCTTTGTTTTTTTAGATAGCTCACCATCCATGCTGAATGGCTAGGAGTCATAGTTTCACATCATCTACACACCTGACACAAGTAAAATTAACTTGCAAAAAGTAAGAAAACCTAACAACTTTTGCAAGTTTGACAAAGTTTTGCCGCAAAAACAAACAAGAATCTAGATATTTATATTTTACTTTTAGTGAAACAACTTTAATTTCACAATGTTACTAGAGATGAGGGTAATATTATTTGTGACGTTTGTTGGAGTTGAATACAAAAGATGGCACATAGTGGCACGCGGTGCATGTTTTGTGTTTTCATTGGCCCATCATCAAAGTACAAAGAGTCGGACTTGGATTCCATGTTGTCTGCGACACAAACTCCATACTTTTCTCTATTATATTAGCCACGGATTACGGATTTTTGTACAGCGCTCCTAATATTATTAGTCATGAATAGTGCTATGCTACACAATCCCTAAACCTAGCGAACACTGGTTCATGGAATTTTGTGTTGCCTTAGTACTGAAGCAAATACATTGTACTAAAAGGGAATTAACTATTTTTGTTATAATGCGAGATCTATTGGGCATCACTGAGCAACGCCAAAAAAGACGTGAAAAGATCCTCACAACCAGGAAGATATTTCAGTGAGTTAAATTGCACACACCTTTCGTACACTAACGAAATACTTTCACGTTTATGTTTTTGCGCAACATATAATTTAATGCCAGCGTGGAGGATTTCAAAGAGATTGTTGATGCCATAATGTCTGGCGATGGTCCTGGGAGGAGAAGGAGGGTCTTGAGCCATTGGGTTAGGTAGGTGCGGTGTTTTTTTCTTCCGTTGCAACGCACGGGCATTTGTGCTAGTAAAAGAAATAAAGAAAAAGGCCACCAAGTGGTCGCGGTCTTAGGGGGGCTGTTGCGAGGTAAGGCGGTGAGCAGCATCATACATAACGTCCATCATTAGTCCCAGCCACTCGCAGTCGCGCTGCCTAGACAGCAGGTGCCAGTGCTGCAAAAACATCAAGAATTTGAAAATTGAGTCAGAGACCCATCAATAGTTTATTTAATCTGTATTCATCCGTTGGATATCATTCATAACTGCTACACACCTTTGTTACATGTAGTTTCACATCATTCTACATTGCTCTCTTTAAGATCAGTCCTTCAGTTGTTAGTTCTGTTTACATATCTGTCTCTGTTAGATTCAAGCGTTTGCTCTGTGCTTGTTCATCTTCATCATTTAGCTATTCATAGTGTATTTCCCTCGTATCCCTATCACTTCTTCCATCATGTTTTTGTTCATGTTAGCCTGTTGTATTGTCATTATTATTGTTAAGCTTGTGGTGTATTATACTCGTGTTGTCATTGCTACCTACATTGATGATTTTGTTCCTCAATAGAGTGCTTGATTGTTCTTCTCTCTACCAAAACTTAATTCCGCTGCTATGTGTGGGGTTACAAAACATTTGAAAGAATTTTTAAATCTCCCATTCACCCCCCTCTGGCCGATATACTCTCGGTCGTCCTAACAAAAACCAAGATATCATCAACCATTACTCCACTAAAAGATAGGCTAGTGACCTTTAGGACATATTGTGGTTGCTTATTTAAGTGTGTGTCAAAAATTACAACTTCATATGTAGGAGTGGTTAAATTCAAGCAGGTGGCAATCAGTCACATGGCCGATTAAAAAAACATGGCTATGTCTAAAATAATCTGTATGCACTACTGGAGGAGACTGCTAAAGTGACAGTATGATCAGAGACCCTTTCCTGAAATTGTGTGTGATGCAATAATCGCAAACAATGGTGTAAAAAACCATCAAAAAAGGTGCAAAACGTTTGCGATGATGTATGCATCAAACACGGTTCAGGTTTTAGCTGCGTGTGCGAAAGAGCATACGGTTAATCCATTCAAACTGTCTGCGATGAGGCAGAGCAACAGAAATAGGCAACCATAACAATGTGTGTGCGATGCAGGACACACGATTAATCCATTCGAACTGTTCGCGATGAGGTAGAACAACAGAAACGGGCAGCCATATCAATGTGTGTGCGATATACGGCATATAGTTAACTCAGACGAACTGTTTTCGATTAGGGAACACAACAGAAGCGGTTCAACTTAACAAGATGTGTGTGATATGCAACATACAGTTCACATGGATGAACTGTTTCCGATGAGCCAAAAGAACACAAACGAGTCGTGTAAACAAGTTGCGTGTGATACGTGGCAATCAGCCGACTCGGATGAACTATTTGCAATGAGAAATTACAACACACACGATCACTACACTTACTTCGTGTGTGATTCTGTGTGTACAAAAAACTTTGAAAAATGCAAACTAGTTGCTTGCGGTGGCTTGGAGTATCGCACTCGGTGCACCTGCGAGTACTCGTGTGTGCGATGATTAGTATGTTACACCTACGTTTCCTTATGTGAACATGTGTGTGAATTTGCAATATGGATAGTTAATATGCAAATGCCTTCTATACATCAGGCACACGCTTAAACTCAATGAACTGTGTACGATACTAATACTTTCCATGGATATTTATGAACTTGGGTAACAACATTTGAGTAACATATATATAGTGGTTACACTATTTGACAAAAGGAGGATCTTCATAACATGGTTTTGACAACCATATGGTCCATATCTACATACTTAACATAGTAACAACTATCACATTTTAAGAGGCTAAGGGCCAACAACCATATGGTCCATATCTACATACTTAACATATATAGTAACAGCTAGCACATTTTAAGAGGTTGAGGGCCAACAACCACAACTATCCACAGGAATCAGCTTGATCACGGCGACTCATCATCTCGTCAATGAAAAGGAAGAGCCCTCCTGTGCCTTGGTAGAGCAGGAGTAGAACAGTGTCTCCAATTTTCCAATATGGGTGCATTGCCACGAGAAGCGAGAACTTGTTAATTTGAATGGTTCCATTTTTGCGGGAAATGCAGTACCTTGCAATCACTTTGGCATTATTAGCAGGCACAAGTGTAATTCGACCACGCCGGGAAATCGATCCAGGAACGGCTACAGGGGCAATTTCTGTTGACATGTAGAATAAAAAACAATTGTAACATATCATTGAAGATATATATAGTTTATGAGCATCAACATTAAAATAAGACTTTTTAATAGCGCTTTGTGCACACAATTGGTCTTGTTCAGTGTGTGCACCATAGGTCTAATTATTCTCATCGAAAATCCAGCGTTCATACGCTGTGCTATCTCTGTCAGATTATGAACAAAGTTTATGACATGCTTCAAGTCCTTCTAGTGAAATTTGGTATGCTTAGTAACATACAGATCGTTCACTATGCATCTAACATATCCTGCTTAAAAGGTGGAAAGGTATAATTTATTCAAAACATGGCAGAAGAATGTATAGTGCGCATAAATTGGTAAACATAATTTGTTACTGCCTAGGAACGGAGTCAGAATATGATATCACAATTGATTGCTTAAACAATGATCAATTGGTTGCTTAAATAGTAATATGACAGCATGGAGAAAGTTGAAAGGACACTAACCTCGATCAGACTTTGATCGGCTGATGACGTTGGGGAAGTAAACATTCATGTTAATTAGACTAGACTGTGGTGCACACAATAGAATTTTATTGCCAGCTTTCAGTTCATAACACTTAGAAATTTTTCTCCAAAGGTCCGCACTAAAATAGGTGACCATCTTTATCAAGTATTACGCTAACCGTCATTGTAAACCCATGTTGCGTTGTAAATATGACATCCTGGGAGTCATCACCAAAGTAAAGCCCAAGATTTCCTTCTACTCATGTTCTTGCAAAGCAAGGGATGTACTGCTTGAAATGAAAATTAATATCGTAAATTAGATATATTGAAATAACCGGGCAAGATGCAAATATGGGAGTAACTGATAGAACATATCCATATATAGATGCAAGCAAAGTACAAAAATATAGAACTAAAAATAGATAATGTAACAAAGATTTGATACAAATATATAGATAATGTAGCAACAGACGGTATATGTTCACAAATTTAGGCCATGCCGACCATGGTAGGTTGATATTGAACATACCGAGCGCTCCCTGAAGTCATCCGCAATGGTGAGATAGAACTTCGTTTCCGACTAGCCACGACCACAGTTGCCCGATTTGTGCTCAGACTGTGCACACATGAATGAACACCCACGAATCAGCTAGAACAAAAATGATTCCATGGCGATTTCCGCCGGTTGATTAACAGCGACGGACGGACTGCGATAAGAGATGAGTGAATATTTCGCTAATTAAGTTGATTACCTTCTCCATGAGAAAAATCCCGGCCTAATCCCGTAGAATACCCCAGTCGACCAGAGTCTAGAATGTCGTTGCAGATAGGCAGAGGAAAGCGGTGGAGGCGAAATCCGGTGCCTTTTGGAGGGTGACCTATGACCGCCACCAACAGCCGTCGAGCTTAGGGTGTAGAGTTGCGTAGGAGTCCGCGGCGAGTCAGTGTGGGGACGAAGTGGGCGAGGGTTTTCTTTTCCTTCTGCATGTGTGAGTGAACACACATGGTTCGCAGAGGCGACGGAGATGAACCGTGTGCGATACTAAATCACCGAGATTGAATGGGAATCCAAATTTTCTTTCATCCATGAGCTTTTTTTCTATAATGAACATAAACCCTGCTAATCACCGTGTTCAAATTTGACACTTTTCCTGGTTCATTTACAACATTTAGGGGATTATGTGCACTTTGTAGGCATTAATGCACGTAATTCAAATTCAAACAATTGGTGCATGAAATGGTGCACAAGAACGGTCTGGAAAAATCATACTCGTGGTATTTAGTAATTTCTCAAGCCTTTTACAAGGAATGGACAGAGATTTCAATGGAGTCAACCACAAACGCGCCATTTACTGGGTTATCAACTATAGAACAATGAAATATGTTCTTGAAAAACATGACGGCTGGCATGGTGCCATGGTATGGCCTCACCGTGCCCTGGTTAAAATATGATAAGGTTTGATTTATGTCGCCATGCACACCCTTCATAAATCGAACCATCATCGAGAAAGTTCAATGCTTTCGAGAGGGAAATCACCAAGATTGAAGGGGAACCCAAATTTCGGTCCTAGTTTTTCTTTCAGTTTTTTTCCAATGATCAACATACCGCCTCAAATGAAACGTGTTCAAGTTTTACATTTTTCCGAACTCATTTACCATATTTAGGGGATTTTGTGCATTTTCTAGGCTTTAATTATGCACATAATTCAAATTCGAACAATCGGTGGATGAAAAGGTGCACAAGAACGGTCTGGAAAACCATGCTCGTGATATACAAAAAATGAAACACATGGTTGGAAAACATGACGCCTGGTGTGGTGCCATGGTATGGCCTCACCATGCCCCTGGTAAAAATTAGAGAATGTTTTCCTTATGTCGTGATGCGCGCCTTTCATAAATGGAACCATCACCGACGAAGTTTCATGGTTTCAAGGGGGAAATCACCAAGATTGAAGGGGGCGGGGTCCAAATTTCGTTGTCCTTTGTCCACGAGTTTTTTCTATGATGAACATACAACCTGCAAATCACCGTGTTCAAATTTGGCACTTTTCCGGGTTCATTTGCCATATGTAGGGGATTATGTGCATTTCCTAGGCATTAACGCGCATAATTCAAGTTCAAACACTCGATGCATGCACTAGTAGAAAACGGGCCTATTGTCCCGGTTCGTAAGGGCCTTTTGTCCCGGTTCCTGAACCGGGACTAAAGGGTCGTTCTAATGCCCTGACCCTTTAGTCCCGGTTCTAACCAGAACCGGGACAGATGGGCCTCCACGTGGCCTGCGCGCTGAGCCTAGGCAGGAGGGCCTTTGGTCCCTGTTGGTGGCACCAACCGGGACCAATAGACCTCCACGCGTCAGCATTTCTGTGGCTGGGGTTTTGTTTTTTTTAAGGGGGGGGTGGGGGTTTTGGGGGGTTAATTTAGGTATTTCATATATTGTGTTAGATAGCTAATTAATAGAGAGAAGTGTCCTCTCTTATGTCTGTTCTTGGTCGACGCTACGTACTATACATACGTATAGAGAGGACTACACACGCTAGCTAGCTAGTAAGCAAACGAAGGAAACATAAGATCGTCATGAACATATATGCATACAGAGAGAAGTGATATCGACCACCTCTCCTTCTCTGAGAGATTGGTCGAACAACAAGTTCTCGTATATCTATCTGACACTACCGGCTACATATATACAATAATTATCTCTTACAAATATAATCTCCTAAATTACGGACACATGGTCCACATAGTATTCTTCGTCTTTAGCGATCACGTAGTCAAGAAAGAATGCCACCAATTCCTCTTGAATTGCTCACATGCGATCTGGTGCTAGGAGTTCATCACGTTGCCGAAACATCTAATTTGAAGAAGGGGGTCAATATATATATATATATATATATATATGAATGAATGAAACTCAACACAAATGATGGTAATAAACTAAAATTGTGAATATTATTTCTTACGCACTTCATATTGTTCGTCAGAGTACTCGCCCCGCTCACAGGTCGTGTGGCAGATGGACTCGCAAACGTAGTATCCACAGAAATTATTCCCTTGGTCCTGCCACAACCACTTTACAAGAAATAGAGGTCAATCAAACAGATAAGCAAGAATGCCAAATGGTATTGATGAAACTAGCACTTGAATCAATAAATAGGAGACGCGCGGAACATGCTACTATAGTACTTACTTTCGGGTATCTAAATTGCAGCATCTTCGGCAGTCCCGGAGATTTTTTGGTGAATTTTCTCCAAACCCTGCCAAACAAAAGAAAACAATTACTTGATATCAGGAAATGAACAAAGTTGCTGATATGGTGGATAATGATCGATTTAACTTACTTCTCGAGGATTTCAGTCATGTCCGCATACTCCTGGGGATCTTTTTGTTTAGAGTCCAAGACAGTTACTACTCCCTGCTCAAGCCTAATCTCTAAGAGAATATAGTGGTACCTGTGCACGCATGCATAACTCATCAATTACATTACTATAACCTGGACTAATATATAAGGGAAACCGAATATGCACAAGAGTAGTAACACTCACTTGAAGTTGTAAGGAAAGAGTATTATATCTTTGTTTTCAATTATTTTGAATGATCGTAGCAAGTTGGCCTCGGTATCTGCGGCATGAAATTTAGCCTCAGTTGCATCTATGAGATATGTGTTAATGAACCCAATATCACCGATTTGTCTTTTCTTCAATTCGGCGATCTTCAATCTGCATAATATAGTGAGGATAATTATAAATACATGCAATGAAAGAGCTGAGCTATATAGAGAGACTTAATGACAGAAGTAGTAGTACTTACAGACAGTAGCAGGTGACCGTTGCTTTATCGAGGGCCAATTGATTGAAAAACTGATAGAACTCCTCAAATGGAATAGGCAACAGATCAATTCCAACGAGGTCCTGCTCCGGTTTAACTCTCACATACAAAGTACTCCTCCCCCAGACTCTCTGCAGATTTTCAAGTACCAATCATGCAATCTTCGCATCATCGTTGATAGAGATCTTTCATCTTTGAAGAGAGGCTTCCCGTACTCGTATCTGTGTATCTGCACGTCCATGAAATCATAATGTACATCGTCGGGCAGGTAATCTCCAAGGTTGCTATAACCGGGCACCATCCTCGGATCGACGATGTCGCTAGGCACCTTGAGCGGGGGGCACGATTGATTCCCTTATTCGCCGAGCTGGGCAATTCATCGTTCTTTCATCCTTTGATCACTGACTGTACTTCCCGACCGCTCCGCTTCGGCCCATGTCTTTCTAATAATGCGCTCATAGTTGCCTTTCGGCGGAGACTTGGGTGGTTTTGCCAGGGCAGCCAGAGTGCGCTTCACTTTCACCGGATCTACCTTCTCCTCCGGAGGTGGATGTCTCTGTGCTTTCAACCCTTCAAACGAGTCCTTCACTTCGGTTCGCGCGATCTTTGCGTTCTCCTCCGGGCTCATCTCGTATGGTAACTTCTCTGGAGTCTTCAGAGAAGGACCGAATCTGTATTTCGTCCCGCCTCTGGCTGTACTGCTAGACGCCGGTCAAGCAGACGGAGCGGCTGTCTTCTTTACTTGCTTACGAGGCGGAGGAGAAGGACTACAACGCGCCGGAGCAGCTGCCGGAGCGGCGGCGGGTCTCTTCCGCCCTTGCTGACGAGGCGGAGAAGGAGGAGGCTGGCTGCTCGGGCGTGCCGGCGCAGGCGGAGAAGGAGGCGGAGTGCCGCCACACGCCGGAGAAGGAGCCGGCCGAGTGCCTTGATCGTCACTCGCCGGAGGAGGAGGCGGTGGAGGAGGCGGAGTGCCCTGACTCGCCGGAGGAGGAGGCGGAGGCGTCCAGTTCGGAAGGTTGATGAGCTCCTTCCGCCATAGGCATGGAGTCTTCAAAGAAGAACCCAGCTGAGTCTCCCCTTCTCCGGTAGGGTGGTCAAGCGGGAGGTCCTCAAATGCCTCAGTTATTTCATCCACCATCACCTTAGCATATCCTTCTGGAATCAGCCGGCAGTGAAAAGTTGCACCGGGTTCAGTAGGAAAAACAGAGCCAACAGCCGCCTTGACCTTCATATTAATCCATTGCGTCATAAGGTGGCAATTTTGAGACTCCGTGATAGCATCCACGGGATAGCTGGCAGGAGCCGTCAAGACATGCTCCGGCTGAAGCAGCTCGGTGGAAGCCACGCTGCTTCTCCGCTGAGATGGCGGGGTAGCTTCAGGGGAAGCTTCGGCAAGTCATTTGCTGCGATTTGCTTCTCGTTCCTCTATCCCTTGTACGCTTGCTTTAAGCGCCTGCATTTCGGTCTGCTGCACTTTCTTCCTCCTCTCGTGGCATTTGTAACCCCCTGCGTCCAGAAACCCAGCCTTCCATGGAATGGAGCCTGGCGTGCCTCGTGTCCGTCTAGGGTGCTCAGGATTTCCGAGGGCCTTTGTGAGCTCGTCGTTCTCTCTGTCTGGAAGGAACGTCCCTTTCTGCGCTGCATCGATATAGTACCGAAGGTTCTTGAAGGGTATGTCAAGTTGCTCGTCCGTCCAAACGCACATCCCTGTTACAGGGTCCAAGGATCCGCCAGCCCCGAAGAACCAAGTCGTGCAACGGTCTGGCCAGTTCATTGTCTCTAGTTCGATCCCTTTATCAAGCAGATCAGTCTCAGCCTTTCCCCACTTAGGCCGGCCTTTGAGGTAGCCACCTGACCCCGTGCGATGGTGAAGCTTCTTCTTCGCAGCATTTTTCTTGTTTGTCTCCGACATCTTCTTACTCTTATCCGATGTCTTGTGGGCCACAAATGCAGGCCATTGATCTCTGATCTTCTCATATTTGCCAATGAATTGTGGTGTCTCTTCTTTGTCGACAAACCTTTTCAGCTCATTCTTCCACCTCCTGAATAGCTATGCCATCTTCTTAAGAGCAGCAGACTTAATTAATTGCTCTATAACCGGCTTCTCCGGATCCTCCTCTGGCGGTAGGGTGAAATTTGCCTTCAGCTCATTCCAATGATCATCTTTCTGCATATCATTCACATAAAACACCTCAGGGTCTTCTTTAGCCGGCTTAAACCATTGGTGGATGCTGATCGGGATCTTGTCCCTAACAAGAACCACGCACTGAGCAGTAAATGCATCCTTTGTCCGGATGGGTTCAATCAGTAGGCCGTCGCGCGCGATTGCTGTGATCTCAAACCTTTCATCCTCGCGCAACTTTTTCTTCGGGCCTCGTCTCTTTACTGAAGTTGTGCTCGATCCGGAGGGCTAGAAAAAAGAAGAAAGACAAGAGTTAATTAATATGTGTACATACCAAAACAATGAATGCATCAATTAGCTAGTCTCGGCACAGGCTTAACTAATATATTTACCTGGCCAGACTCTGTTCGATCACCGGAGCCGTCACCCTGTTCTTCCGGACCTTCTTCACCCTGCTGTTCTTCCGGACCTTCTTCACCCTGCTATTCTTCCGGACCTGCTTCTTCACCCTGCTGTTCTTCTAGACCATCATTGTCATTAAGATAACACGACATGACATCACCTCCATCTAAGATTATGTCCCGCAACGTCTCTTCTGCTTGCTCGTCTCGTCCATGCTCCATTGTTTCTGCAAATATATATTACAACATGGCAATTATTACACAAGCATGACAGCACGTGGTATATTAGTTTGGGTGTACTCCTCGAGAGTTTTCACTGTCGAAGTTATCCGGGAGGGGGTAATATCGACAACGATGAGATACATACATGGAAAAATAATGTTATCGGGAAGCGGGTATATCGACCCCCCCACGTGTTGAAGTTATCGGGAGGGGTTTATATCGACAACGACGACATACGTACCTGGGGGAAAATAACATTATCGGGGAGGGGGTATATCGACCCTCCCACGTGTTGAAGTTATCGGGAGGGGGTATATCGACCCCCCCTCGTGTTGAA
>NC_057812.1:48256839-48257498 GCF_018294505.1 Triticum aestivum | reverse complement strand
GGTTTATATCGACAACGACGACATACGTACATGGGAAAATAATAATATCGGGGAGGGGGTATATCGACCCCCCACGTGTTGAAGTTATCGGGAGGGGTATATCCACGACAACAGACCCGGTAAAACATAAGAAAACGAAGAAGAAATAAGAAGAGGAGAAGAAGAAAGGAATAGCTAGAGGAGAAGATCGAAGAAAAAAAGAAGAAAAAAAAGAGGAGAAGAAGAAAGGAATAGAGGAGAAGAAGAGAAAATAGAATATTCTATTTTCTCTTCTTCTCCTCTTATTTTTCTTCTTTTTTTCTTCTTCTTATTTATTTCTCCTCTTCTTCCTCTCTCCTCTTCTTCTCCTTTCTTCCTCTTCTTATTTCCTTTTTCCTCTCATTCTTTTTCTTCTTCTTCCTTCTTAAAAATACATGAAGTAGTATTGCCTAATTCATTGTTCATATGAATATACAAACATTTGCGTATTTACAGTAATTAATATCACCAAAAAAATCTATCAACAGAAAAAAATCCTAATTTTTCTAAAAAACTATCTTTTGCATATATACATGAACATATATATACACAGATAACATATGTACATATATATACAAAACAAGCATATATATGAAAAAAGCATATAAATGAAAAAAATGCTAGCTAGGGAGGGCGCCGGC
>NC_057812.1:48212373-48256536 GCF_018294505.1 Triticum aestivum | reverse complement strand
CAACCGGGACCAAAGGCCACTTTTCAGCAGCCCAAAGGGCGGGAAGCGGCGGCCTTTGGTCCCGGTTGGTGGCACCAACCGGGACTAAAGGGGGGCATTGGTACCGGTTCGTGGCACCAACCGGGACGAATGCCCACCTTTAGTCCCGGTTGGTGCCACCAACTGCGACCAAAGGCCTTGTGCTGTTGCGCCCGCGTCGAAAGTTTAGTCCCACCTCGCTAGTTGAGAGGGGTGCACAGTGGTTTATAAGCCCCACTGCCGCACCACTCTCGAGCTTCTCTCCATTGCAGGCTTACGGGCCTAATTGTCACTGCTATGCATGTGGGCCTACTGGGCCTCCTGCGGGCCTTAATCCTGGCCCATGGATGGGTTTCTTGTCGTATTCAGGCTGTGGGGGCCCAGTAGGTGGCACTTTTTTTGTTTTTTTGTTTTTTGGTTGCTTTATTTATTTTATTTTCTTTTGTTTTTTGCTTTATTTTTTAATTCCTTATGCTTTTAGTTTTAGAAAAATTATAAACTTTTTGTTAATGCCATTAGTTTTCAAATTTGAAAACACTTTTTTTGTTTTTTTGTTTTCTTTGTTGCTTTATTTATTTTATTTTGTTTCTACTTATAACAAAATACTTATTATTGCTATTTTTATTTTTATTTCATTTTTTTGTTTTGTTTTCTGCATTATTTATTTTCTTTTGTTTTTTGCTTTATTTTTTAATTCTTTTTTGCTTTTAGTTTTAGAAAAATTATAAACTTTCTGTTAGTGCCATTAGTTTTCAAATTAGAATAGTTAAAATTTGAATTCTTTGAAATTTGTGTGAATCACAAGTTTGTTGCCCTCTTGAGAGTGTTCTTGGTGAGAACATTGTTGACAAGGAGTGAACCGGGATTAATGGTATTACGAGGGCCAAACCATAAGACATTAAAGCATTTGAAATGAACTCTGAAAAATTTGGCATAGCATGTGCATGTACAAAACGGAGAATGGTATTATACTTGTCTGTTACAAAGTTGGCATGGTATCATCATAATAGTTGCGGGAGAAAGTCTTCACTTTTTCTTCGCTTGTGTCATTTGCTTATTGCGCCGTAACCATGGATAATCTTCATCATTTATCAGGATGCTTGGGTCAGCCTTGACTTTGAAGGGAGGAATTTCATGAAACTTTTCATAATCTTCAGACATGTCTGTTTTGCCCTGCACTCCCACGATGTCCCTTTTTCCTGAAAGAACTATGTGACACATTGGCTCATCGTATGATGTATTCACTTCCTTATCTTTTCTTTTTCTCAGTCTGGTAGACATGTCCTTCACATAGATAACATGTGCCACATCATTGGCTAGGACGAACGGTTCGTCAGTGTACCCAAGATTTTTCAGATCCACTGTTGTCATTCCGTACTGTGGGTCTACCTGTACCCCGCGTCCTGACAGATTGACCCATTTGCACTTAAACAAAGGGACCTTAAAATCATGTCCGTAGTCAAGTTCCCATATGTCCACTATGTAACCATAATATGTGTCCTTTCCCTTCTCGGTTGTTGCATCAAAGCGGACACCGCTGTTTTGGTTGGTGCTCTTTTGATCTTGTTCAATCGTGTAAAATGTATTCCCATCTATCTCGTATCCTTTGTAAATCAATACAGTCAAAGATGGTCCCTTGGACAACAAGTACAGCTCATCACAAACAGTGTTGTCACCTCTGAGACGTGTTTCCAACCAACTGCTGAAAGTCCTGATGTGTTCATATGTAATCCAGTCGTCGCACTGCTCCAGGTGTTTGGAGCGCAGACTATTCTTGTGTTCATCGACATACGGGGTCACCAAGGTAGAGTTCTGTAAAACTGAGCAGTGTGCTTTAGACCAAGAATGCCCGTCCCTACATATTATTGAGTCTGCTCCTAGCGTGCCTTTTCCAGTCAGTCTCCCCTCATACCGCGATTTAGTGAGACCTATCTTCTTAAGGCCAGGAATGAAGTCAACACAAAACCCGATGACATCCTCTGTTTGATGGCCCATGGAGATGCTTCCTTCTGGCCTAGCGTGGTTACAGACATATTTCTTTAGGACTCCCATGAACCTCTCGAAGGGGAACATATTGTGTAGAAATATGGGCCCGAGAATGACAATCTTGTCGACTAGATGAACTAGGACGTGCGTCATGATATTGAAGAAGGATGGTGGGAACACCAGCTCGAAACTGACAAGACATTGCGACACATCACTCCTTAGCCTTGGTATGATTTCTGGATCGATCACCTTCTGAGAGATTGCATCGAGGAATGCACATAGCTTCACAATGGCTAATCGGACGTTTTCCGATAGAAGCCCCCTCAATGCAACCGGAAGCAGTTGCGTCATAATCACGTGGCAGTCATGAGACTTTAGGTTCTGGAACTTTTTCTCTGGCATATTTATTATTCCCTTTATATTCGACGAGAAGCCAGTCGGGACCTTCATACTGAGCAGGCATTCAAAGAAAATTTCTTTCTCTTCTTTCGTAAGAGCGTAGCTGGCAGGACCTTCATACTGCTTCGGAGGCATGCCGTCTTTATCGTGCAAACGTTGTAGGTCCTCCCATGCCTCAGGTGTATCTTTTGTCTTCCCATACACGCCCAAGAATCCTAACAGGTTCACGCAAAGGTTCTTCGTCACGTGCATCGCGTCGATTGAAGAGCAGACCTCTAGCTCTTTCCAGTAGGGTAGGTCGAAGAATATAGATTTCTTCTTCCACATGGGTGCACGTCCCTCAGCGTCATTCGGAACAGCTAGTCCACCGGGACCCTTTCCAAAGATTACGTGTAAATCATTGACCATAGCAAGTACATGATCACCAGTACGCATGGTGGGCTTCTTCCGGTGATCTGCCTCGCCTTTGAAATGCTTGCCTTTCTTTCGACATTGATGGTTGGTCGGGAGAAATCGACGATGGCCCACGTACACATTCTTCCTGCATCTGTACAGGTATATACTTTTGGTGTCATCCAAACAGTGCGTGCATGCGTGGTATCCATTGTTTGTCTGTCCTGAAAGGTTACTGAGAGCGGGCCAATCGTTTATGGTCACGAACAGCAACGCCTTTAGGTTAAATTCCTCTTGTTTGTGCTCATCCCACGTACGTACACCATTTCCATTCCACAGCTGTAAAAGTTCTTCAACTAATGGCCTTAGGTACACATCAATGTTGCTGCCAGGTTGCTTAGGGCCTTGGATGAGAACTGGCATCATAATGAACTTCTGCTTCATGCACATCCAAGGAGGAAGGTTATACATACATAGAGGCACGGGCCAGGTGCTGTGATTGCTGCTCTGCTCCCCGAAAGGATTAATGCCATCCGCGCTTAAATCAAACCATACGTTCCTTAGGTCCTTTGCAAACTCATCCCAGTACTTTCTCTTGATTTTTCTCCACTGCGACCCGTCAGCGGGTGCTCTCAACTTCCCGTCTTTCTTACGGTCCTCACTGTGCCATCATATCAACTTGGCATGCTCTCCGTTTCTGAATAGATGTTTCAACCGTGGTATTATAGGAGCATACCACACCACCTTCGCAGGAACCCTCTTCCTGGGGGGCTCGCCATCAACATCACCAGGGTCATCTCGTCTGATCTTATACCGCAATGCACCACATACTGGGCATGCGTTCAGATCCTTGTATGCACCACGGTAGAGGATGCAGTCATTAGGGCATGCATGTATCTTCTTGAAAGTGCAACTATCCCCAGGTGGTTTTGGTAATTCATAACAACATATAGCTCATTGAGCTAATGCTATTCCAAGATGATTGTTTCAGGAAAGCTCAATGATTGGCATGGCATGGATGATGAAAGTGGATCCCTCAAAATGCTAAGGACAAAGGATTGGCTCAAGCTCAAAATCTCAAGACTCTTCATTTTATATTTTAGTGATCCAAGATCACATTGAGTCTTTAGGAAAAGCCAATACTATCAAGGAGGGATGAGGTGTTGCTTAATGAGCCTCTTGCTTCATGTGCTTAGTGATATGCTCCAAAACCCTCAGCTACTTTCCTATATCCACACTTGACCTAAACCCAAAGCCAAACTCGGACCTACCGATTCTTTCAATCCGGCGCCACCGAGTTTCACATGTCATAGCCACTGCCAAACCCTAAGCAAATCGGTTCTACCGATAGGGATCTCGGTCTCACCGAGATGGGATTGTAATCTCTCTGTTTCCTTTTCGTAACTTTTCGGTCTCACCGAAAGAGCGGATCAGTCCCACCGAGATTGCAATGTAAACTCTCTGTTTCCTTTTTGTAACATTTCGGTCTCACCGAAAGAGCAAATCGGTCCCACCCGAGTTTACCTGACCAACTCTCTGGTTAGCTTATTACCAAATCGGTCTCACCGAGTTTGTGTAATCAGTCTCACCGAGATTACGTTATGCCCTAACCCTAACCATATCGGTCCTACCGAGTTGCACGTTGGTCCCACCGAAAATCACTAACGGTCACTAGGTTTACTAAATCGGTCCGACCGAGTTTGTTGATTCGGTCCCACCGAGATTGGTAAATTGTGTGTAACGGTTAGATTTTGTGTGGAGGCTATATATACCCCTCCACCTCCTCTTCATTCGTGGAGAGAGCCATCAGAACACATCTACACTTCCAACTCACCTATTCTGAGAGAGAACCACCTACCCTTGTGTTGAGCTCAAGATATTCCATTCCTACCATATGAATCTTGATCTCTAGCCTTCCCCAAGTTGCTTTCCACTCGAATCTTCTTTCCACCAGATCCAAATCCTATGAGAGAGAGTTGAGTGTTGGAGAGACTATCATTTGAAGCACAAGAGCAAGGAGTTCATCATCAACACACCATTTGTTACTTCTTGAAGAGTGGTGTCTCCTAGATTGGCTAGGTGTCACTTGGGAGCCTCCGACAAGATTGTGGAGTTGAACCAAGGAGTTTGTAAGGGCAAGGAGATCACCTACTTCGTGAAGATCTACCGCTACTGAGGCAAGTCCTTCGTGGGCGACGGCCATGGTGGGATAGACAAGGTTGCTTCCTCGTGGACCCTTCGTGGGTGGAGCCCTCCGTGGACTCGCGCAACCGTTACCCTTCGTGGGTTGAAGTCTCCATCAACGTGGATGTAGGATAGCACCACCTATCCGAACCACGCCAAAAACATCCGTGTCTCCAATTGCGTTTGAATTCTCCAAACCCTTCCCTTTACATTCTTGCAAGTTGCATGCTTTACTTTCCGCTGCCTATATACTCTTTGCATGCTTGCTTGAATTGTGTGATGATTGCTTGACTTGTCCTAAAGTAGCTAAAATTTGCCATACTCTAAAATTGGGAAAAGGTTAAGTTTTTATTGTTCAAGTAGTCTAATCACCCCCCCTCTAGACATACTTCAAGGTCCTACAAGTGGTATCAGAGCTTTGGTCTCCATTTTCTTTGATTTCCATAGCTTTTGGTGGTCATAGCCTTGGTTTCACAACCTAGGAGAGTATGGCGTCTAGCGAGGGAAATTATCACCGTAGAGGTCCTTACTTTGATGGTACTAATTTTGCTAGTTGGAAGCATAAGATGAAAATGCATATTCTCGGACATAACCCCGCCGTTTGGGCTATTGTGTGTGTTGGTTTGCAAGGTGACTTCTTTGATGGGAAAGAACCAAACCGTGAAGCTACCGCGGAAGAGTTGAAGATGCTGCAATACAACGCTCAAGCTTGTGATATTATCTTCAACGGATTGTGCCCCGAAGAATTCAACAAAATCAGCCGTCTTGAGAATGCAAAGGAAATTTGGGATACTTTGATTGATATGCACGAAGGTACCGACTCCGTCAAGGAATCCAAATTGGATGTGCTTCAAAGTCAACTTGACAAGTTCAAAATGAAGGATGGTGAAGGTGTCGCTGAAATGTACTCTAGGCTTGCTCTCATCACAAATGAGATTGCCGGCTTAGGGAGTGAAGAGATGACCGATAGATTCATCATCAAGAAGATCCTAAGAGCCTTGGATGGAAAATATGATACAATGTGCACATTGATCCAAATGATGCCCAATTACAAAGATCTCAAGCCAACGGAGGTCATTGGAAGAATTGTTGCTCATGAGATGTCACGCAAGGATAAAGAGGAACTTCACAACAAATCAAGTGGAGCTTACAAAGCCTCATGTGAAGCCCCCACATCATCAAGTGAGAAACAAACCTTCAATGAAGAATTGAGCTTAATGGTGAAGAACTTCAACAAGTTCTACAAGAGTAGAATCAAAGATAGAAGCTCCAAGTCAAGGTTCTACAATGACAAAAGATCTTCTAGTCGAGAGCAAAACTGCTACAATTGTGGAAGACCCGGACACTATTCCAATGAGTGTACGTCTCCCTACAAGAAAAGAGAAGACTCTCCCAAAATAAGAAGCAAAAGAGAAGAATCACCACCAAGAGAGAGAAGGAGTAGAGATGATCGTTATGAACGAAGATACTCACGGATAAGCAAGGATTCGGAAAGAGAGGAAAAGTCATCAAGGAGCTACACAAAACGAAGACATCAAGCTCATGTTGGTGAATGGGTATCCGGCTCCGACTCCGACAACCACTCCGAGAGAAGTTATCACTCTGATTCCGAATATACTCAAGATGAAGGTGTTGCCGATCTAGCACTTGTGTCAACCAACTCCTACGACATATTTGAGTCACCAAATGAAGGAATTGGAAGATGCTTCGTGGCCAAAGGTCCTAAGGTAACACACCCGAGTATGTTGATTTCAATAGTGATGAAGATGACTTGTTAGGTGATGATGATTTACTTGTTGACAACTCTAGTGATGAATACTATGATGAAACGTCAATTAATCATGCTAATCAAGATAAAACAAATGACAATGAATAAGGAGAAGATTGAGGCTCTAACTAAAGAACTAAACACTCTTAAGTTAGCTCATGAAACTATCTTCGAAGATCATCAAAAACTTTTAAGAGCTCATGAGAAGTTACGCTTTGAAAAGCTCAATCTTGAGCAAGAGCATGAGTTTTTAAAGGCAATCAATGATGATCTTCGCAAGAAATGTTCTTCTTACATTGCCAAGCGTTTACTCTTATCCACTTACATGCCTCAAGTCAAATCTAGTAACAATAACAAGAAAGATTCTTCCTCTAGTAGTAACAATGATCATACTAAATCCAATATTGTTGCTTCTAGTAGTTCTCTTGATTCAACTAATGATTCTCTTAGCCAAGTTACACTTCAGCAAGAAAATAGCTTATTGAAGGGAATTATAGAGAAAGGAGTCTACAAGAGCCTTGTCGGAAGTAAGCAATTCGAGGAAATTGTACGCAAGCAAGGAAGGCACCGGAAGAATCAAGGTGTTTGTTTTGAACGAAAGTTCAACGCCAATGGAGTTGAGTGGGAAGAAGATCAATACCCCAAGACGAAGTTTGTTCCTCAACAAGAGAAGTATGATCCTACTTCCTTCAAGGGGACACAAGCTCAAGATGATCTTCCACCACAAGACTACAAGCAAAAAGGCAAGGACAAGCTTCAAGAGGAAATTGATGCATTTGAATAAGCTCCTAAGACCTTAGTCAAGTGGATTCCCAAGACTACTTCAAATTCCACTTCATCAAGTACGACTACAACTCCATGGATTCCCATCAAGATGGTGTGGATCCAAAAGAAGAAGAACTAGAGAGTTCTTGAGGGTGACTCCGCCAACATACTTCACTCTTATCATTTTGGCAAGAACAAGTGCAATCAACTTCCACATCTTGCACTAGTTCAAGGAGTCACAAACCCTCTTGTTGGTAAGTCAAGGGACAAGGTAACCTAAAAGCTTTCATGGACATCATCTTGTGAGTGAATCACTCTATGTCTATGGATATTCTTGTTTGTTCCTTGTGGGACTAACCCATGTAGGTATTGAAAGTGCAATTCACTCCAATGGATAGCTCCAATTGTTCTACATCAATATTGAGCATTCACATCTTCAACATCTACATGAAGTCATCATCGACAAAACCCAAGGTTAGCTCATCCCTCTTAGGGGGGATATCACATCTAGGGGGAGCTTTACTCTAAGACTTGAGCTAAAGCAACTCTAATGATGTGAACACAACAATGCTTTATGTAAAAGTGGTAACCCCACTTGTGCTTAAACGATGAGTATGACCTATGATCAAATGTTCTCATTTGACTCCTATGTCAATATACTCATATATAGATGACCTAGTCATTGCAAATTGCTTGATAGATGCTAGAATTGGTTGTGCATGCTTTGCCACATATTTCAATTGCCATTTTACTGTGTGAGCATGTTGGTTGCATATTATACTCATTCGAGGACATCCACTTGTTGTTTTGATTGATTGGTTTTCTTTTCTCTTGCCAAGTGGATGGACAAGAATGCCTAAGAACCTCCTCTAGCTATCTTTCTCGTCTCAAACTCTATTCATGCTACATCACAAAATTTGATCAAGTCAGATTCGAACCACTCTGTGTGAGGAGCACTCGGAGTCCCCGATTCGTCATAGACTTAAACTTCCAAAAGTTCATTGTGATTCTTGGTCTGACTAATATCTTCTTTTCGGTCTTACCGAGATCATCAAGTCGATCTATGTTTTCGATCTCGGTGCAACCTATTTGAACCATTCGGTCACACCGAGTTGCAATAACTGTATACAGTTTTGCATCTCGGTGCCACCGAGTTGTTCCACTCGGTCACACCGACAGGGTCGGGCTATATATAGACACGGGAAAAAAATTGGAAATTTCTCTGAACTCCTTCGCCCGCGCGATAGCTCGCTCTGCCTACGTGGTCTCCGGATCATCTTCTCGCCGCCAGCCGCCTCCAGTCGCTGGTCTCCATCGCCGTCAATGGAATTCAACCCCGCCATTGCCGCCGTAGCGAGTCTCCGCCGAACTAGGGTATGGACTCAATCTTTGTGCTATTCCCCATCTGATTCCTAGCACATTGGATCTTATTGATTCTAGCCACGATTGAAACATTCCTATCCAGTCAATGCAATTCGTAGAATAGGTTTGATTCGAAAATTTTAGGGTTAGGTTTCCGCCAAAACCATCTCGGACCCACCGAGTTGAAAAACTCGGTCCCACCGATTTGGCTCATGCCACTGCACAAGTAAGACTCGGTCTGACCGAGAATTACTAATCGGTGTGACCGATTTTGGAACTTTGTGAAACCCTAACAGTCTCGGTGCCACCGAACTGTGACTCGATCTGACCGAGTTCACTAGTTTAGGTTCCAAAACTGCTTCGGTATCACCGAGTTTAAAAATCGGTAGATCCGAAATGATTTCTGTGGGAAACTAAAACTAAGATTTTGAATCATTCTTTTGCAAAAATCTCTGCATTTTGTGATGCTCATCTACTCTACCTCATCTAGAAACTCTTCACAGGGTCAGCAGTCAGCTTTTACATCATGTCTGATCAGAGTGACAGCCAGAACATGTCAGAAGAGCAAGTGCACATGAGTGAGGGTACTAGTCCCTCCAGTTCTTCAGATGAAGGCAGCAGGAGCACCCCTAGCAATTTGCCAAAAGCTGCCACCAGACAAAGGAAGAAGAGAACCTCAGACTCAGAGGATGAGGATTATGTGGCAGAGGAAGAGGAAGCTACTTCCAAGAAAGTAGTGCTCAAGAAGGAGTATGGCTCCGCACAGAGCACAAAGCCAGGTATGCAGAAGAAGGCACCTGCAAGGAGAGTTCCTACTTCCAAGCCTAGGAAGGCTGTACCTGAAGAAACCATGAAGCTCACAATGGAATCAGAAGAGGAAGTAAGTGGCCAGGATAAGAAAAAGAAGAGAGTCAGAACTACCAAAGCCAGAGTTCTTGGCAAACCATCTATGAGGAGAGACTCTGAAGAAGAAGAAGAAGAGGTTGCTGCACCAGCACCTAAGGCACCAAAGCTTATGGGTGATGCTATAAAATCAGGGGCTACTGCATCCAAGCCCAAAGAAGCACCCAAAGCTGCCTCCAAGGCCAAGTCAGCTCCAAAGAGAAATACAAGGAGCATACCAGCCGCTGAGAAGAACAAGGCCCCAGTGCCTGAAGCTGTTGGAGAAGATGAAGAAGGACAAGTTCTGAGAAAGCTCAAGCCCAAGATTCCAAACCACAATGATGCTCATCCTGTGGCTGAGAACATGAAAATCAGAAGAGACTCAGGGTTAAGAAAGTGGAGAGAAGCAGATCCATATGCTTCAAGGAGAAGAACTGTTGTTGACTACAGGTTCCACACAAGGAACAGCAGGACTTCTATGAGACAGTTTTGTTGGATAAGAAGCCTATCATTTGTGACATGAGGTGGGTCGACTGGACCTACATCAAGGAGAATGAGCAGCACTATCCTGGAGTGCAAGACAGCTTCAGTGCTTGTGGAGTTGCTGACTTTGTTGGGCAGAAGCTTACAAAGTGGAACGAGGAGCTCATTATGCAATTCTACTCCACGGCACACTTCTACCCAGATGGAAGGATAACATGGATGTCTGAAGGTACAAGGTACCAATCAACTATTGAGGAATGGGAAAAGTTGATCAATGCCCCATAGGAAAATGAAGATGACTTGGATGTCTATGCCAAGAAAAAGATGGATCATAGCTCAATGGCAAATATGTACAAGGAGATTCCAGTAGATGATCTTGACACTCACCAGCTTGGGTCCGTAAAACACTTGTTGTCAGGACTGCCTACGATCAACTGGATCCTTAGGCACACACTCTTACCCAAGTCTGGAGATCACAGAATGATCAGAGGTCACGCCATTAACTTGCTACTTATATTTGATGTGCCTCAGAAATTCAAGGTCATGAGCCTCATAGTAGAGACTATCAAGAGGACTGCAGTAGATCAGAAGAGGAGCTGTGGTTATGCCCCTCAGATCCAAGAGTTGATTAACTCAAAAATGGGCATAGGCACATACTTGTTGGATAAGGAACACTTGCCTATTCATCCAGATTTCGAGGACAATCAAGTTGTGATGAATGAGAATGAACCATCATCAGCTCAAGCTCAAGCAAAGAAGGAGAAGGCAAGGAAGGAGAAAGCTGCCAAGATGCCAACTCAAGAGGAGGCATCTGAGTATTTCTTGAAAACCAACCAAGAGCAGCTTAGTTACTTGATTGCATCTACACTGAGGATCGAGAAAGGACTGGCCACCCTCACTCAGAATCAAGAGAGCCTAGAGAGAACCATGGAACAAAAGTTCTATGACTTGGATGTAAAAGTAACAGAGATTCAGTCTGCAGTGGAGCAACTTCAAGATGACATGCAGGAGAGGAAGGGGAAGACTACAACTGATGCATTTGCCAGTGTGCCACGAGCTCAGAGGTCAAGTGCAGTGCCAGTTCCTGACACCAGAGCCACCACATCAGCTCCAGCTACAGCACCAGCCCAACCAGCTCCAGCATTCACCTCAGCTCCAGCTCCAACCACTTCTATAGAAGCCTTTGTCCTTGGAGTGATCCAGACTCCACCACCACTAGAAGATCAAGCCTGAGAGTCGATCTAGCACTATGCATTTTCTAGGAACTTTTTGGTAACTTGTTGCCAAAGGGGGAGAAAAATGTATAGATCATAGGCTTCGAGAGAGAGAGTGTTGCCTTTATTCTCTGTTGCTTTATTTGGTGGTTTTTCAAACTTTCTTTGCTTTTGTTTGAGATACTATGATATGCTTGTGAGACATTAATGATCATGTGTTTGATCATAAGCTACACTTATGCATGCTTGATATTATCCTATCTATCTTATGTGATCATTCACTTTTCTTGGTGATGAGTGCATGTATTCAATTCTTATCATTTTGAGCGCTCCACCAAGATGTATATGACATGGAAGAGTAACCTATGATTCTAACTCTTTGTGCATTTGCAGTCCAAAGCAAATTTTAAAATATGCACAAATTTAGGGGGGAGCTCTTGCTTTTCACATACCTCTCAAAGCGATGATGTTCTAAAATCTTATTATCATTTATCGAAGCTTTGATCTATATGTTGTCATCAATTACCAAAAAGGGGGAGATTGAAAGTGCAACTATCCCTAGGTGGTTTTGGTAATTCATAACAACATATAGCTCATTGAGCTAATGCTATTCCAAGATGAATATTTCAAGAAAGCTCAATGATTGGCATGGCATGGATGATGAAAGTGGATCCCTCAAAATGCTAAGGACAAAGGATTGGCTCAAGCTCAAAAGCTCAAGACTCTTCATTTTATATTTTAGTGATCCAAGATCACATTGAGTCTTTAGGAAAAGCCAATACTATCAAGGAGGGATGAGGTGTTGCTTAATGAGCCTCTTGCTTCATGTGCTTAGTGATATGCTCCAAAACCCTCAGCTACTTTCCTATATCCACACTTGACCTAAACCCAAAGCCAAACTCGGACCTACCGATTCTTTCAATCCGGCGCCACCGAGTTTCACATGTCCTAGCCACTGCCAAACCCTAAGCAAATCGGTTCTACCGATAGGGATCTCGGTCTCACCGAGATGGGATTGTAATCTCTCTATTTCCTTTTCGTAACTTTTCGGTCTCACCGAAAGAGCGGATCGGTCCCACCGAGATTGCAATGTAAACTCTTTGTTTCCTTTTTGTAACATTTCAGTCTCACCGAAAGAGCAAATCGGTCCCACCGAGTTTACCTGACCAACTCTCTGGTTAGCTTATTACCAAATTGGTCTCACCGAGTTTGTGTAATCGGTCTCACCGAGATTACGTTATGCCCTAACCCTAACCATATCGGTCCTACCGAGTTGCATGCCGGTCCCACCGAAAATCACTAACGGTCACTAGGTTTACTAAATTGGTCCGACCGAGTTTGTTGATTCGGTCCCACCGAGATTGGTAAATTGTGTGTAACGGTTAGATTTTGTGTGGAGGCTATATATACCCCTCCACCTCCTCTTCATTCGTGGAGAGAGCCATCAGAACACATCTACACTTCCAACTCACATGTTCTGAGAGAGAACCACCTACCCTTGTGTTGAGCTCAAGATATTCCATTCCTACCATATGAATCTTGATCTCTAGCCTTCCCCAAGTTGCTTTCCACTCAAATCTTCTTTCCACCAGATCCAAATCCTATGAGAGAGAGTTGAGTGTTGGGGAGACTATCATTTGAAGCACAAGAGCAAGGAGTTCATCATCAACACACCATCTGTTACTTCTTGGAGAGTGGTGTCTCCTAGATTGGCTAGGTGTCACTTGGGAGCCTCCGACAAGATTGTGGAGTTGAACCAAGGAGTTTGTAAGGGCAAGGAGATCACCTACTTCGTGAAGATCTACCGCTAGTGAGTCAAGTCCTTCGTGGGCGACGGCCATGGTGGGATAGACAAGGTTGCTTCTTCGTGGACCCTTCGTGGGTGGAGCCCTCCGTGGACTCGCGTAACCGTTACCCTTCGTGGGTTGAAGTCTCCATCAACATGGATGTAGGATAGCACCACCTATCCGAACCACGCCAAAAACATCCATGTCTCCAATTGCGTTTGAATTCTCCAAACCCTTCCCTTTACATTCTTGCAAGTTGCATGCTTTACTTTCCGCTGCCTATATACTCTTTGCATGCTTGCTTGAATTGTGTGATGATTGCTTGACTTGTCCTAAAGTAGCTAAAATTTGCCAAACTCTAAAATTGGGAAAAGGTTAAGTTTTCATTGGTCAAGTAGTCTAATCACCCCCCCCCCCTCTAGACATACTTCAAGGTCCTACAAGTGGTATCAGAGCTTTGGTCTCCATTTGCTTTGATTTCCATAGCTTTTGGTGGTCATAGCCTTGGTTTCACAACCTAGGAGAGTATGGCGTCTAGCGAGGGAAATTATCACCGTATAGGTCCTTACTTTGATGGTACTAATTTTGCTAGTTGGAAGCATAAGATGAAAATGCATATTCTCGGACATAACCCCGCCGTTTGGGCTATTGTGTGTGTTGGTTTGCAAGGTGACTTCTTTGATGGGAAAGAACCAAACCGTGAAGCTACCGCGGAAGAGTTGAAGATGCTGCAATACAACGCTCAAGCTTGTGATATTCTCTTCAACGGATTGTGCCCCGAAGAATTCAACAAAATTAGCTGTCTTGAGAATGCAAAGGAAATTTGGGATACTTTGATTGATATGCACGAAGGTACCGACTCCGTCAAGGAATCCAAATTGGATGTGCTTCAAAGTCAACTTGACAAGTTCAAAATGAAGGATGGTGAAGGTGTCGCTGAAATGTACTCTAGGCTTGCTCTCATCACAAATGAGATTGCCATCTTAGGGAGTGAAGAGATGACCGATAGATTCATCATCAAGAAGATCCTAAGAGCCTTGGATGGAAAATATGATACCATGTGCACATTGATCCAAATGATGCCCAATTACAAAGATCTCAAGCCAACGGAGGTCATTGGAAGAATTGTTGCTCATGAGATGTCACTCAAGGATAAAGAGGAACTTCACAACAAATCAAGTGGAGCTTACAAAGCCTCATGTGAAGCCCCTCCATCATCAAGTGAGAAACAAACCTTCAATGAAGAATTGAGCTTAATGGTGAAGAGCTTCAACAAGTTCTACAAGAGTAGAAGCAAAGATAGAAGCTCCAAGTCAAGGTCCTACAATGACAAAAGATCTTCTAGTCGAGAGCAAAACTACTACAATTGTGGAAGACCCGGACACTATTCCAATGAGTGTACGGCAACCTACAAGAGAAGAGAAGACTCTCCCAAAAGAAGAAGCAAAAGAGAAGAATCACCACCAAGAGAGAGAAGGAGTAGAGATGATCGTTATGAACGAAGATACTCACGGAGAAGCAAGGATTCGGAAAGAGAGGAAAAGTCATCAAGGAGCTACACAAAACGAAGACATCAAGCTCATGTTGGTGAATGGGTATCCGGCTCCGACTCCGACAACCACTCCGAGAGAAGTTATCACTCTGATTCCGAATATACTCAAGATGAAGGTGTTGCCGGTCTAGCACTTGTGTCAACCAACTCCTACGACATATTTGAGTCACCAAATGAAGGAATTGGAAGATGCTTCATGGCCAAAGGTCCTAAGGTAACACACCCCGAGTATGTTGATTTCAATAGTGATGAAGATGACTTGTTAGGTGATGATGATTTACTTGTTGACAACTCTAGTGATGAATACTATGATGAAACGTCAATTAATCATGCTAATCACGATAAAACAAATGACAATGATAAGGAGAAGATTGAGGCTCTAACTAAAGAACTAAACACTCTTAAGTTAGCTCATGAAAGTATCTTCAAAGATCATCAAAAACTTTTGAGAGCTCATGAGAAGTTACACTTTGAAAAGCTCAATCTTGAGCAAGAGCATGAGTTTTTAAAGGCAATCAATGATGATCTCCGCAAGAAAAGTTCTTCTTACATTGCCAAGCGTTTACTCTTATCCACTTACATGCCTCAAGTCAAATCTAGTAACAATAACAAGAAAGATTCTTCCTCTATAGTAACAATGATCATACTAAATCCAATATTTTTGCTTCTAGTAGTTCTCTTGATTCAACTAATGATTCTCTTAGCCAAGTTACACTTGATAAAGAAAATAGCTTATTGAAGGGAATTATAGAGAAACGAGTCTACAAGAGCCTTGCCGGAAGTTGTGTCCTTGCATCAACAATGACCCGGCGGAGATCATCATCATTGGGCACATCGTCTGGTTCCTCTTGATCTTCAGCAGCTTCACCCGTTGCAGCATCATTGGGCACATCGTTTGGTTCCTCTTGATCTTCACCAGCTCCCCCCATTGTAGCATCATTGTCTTCAGGGGGCACATAGTTGTCATCGTACTCTTCTTCTCCGCCGTCTTCCATCATAACCCCTATTTCTCCGTGCCTTGTCCAAACATTATAGTGTGGCATGAAACCCTTGTAAAGCAGGTGGGTGTGAAGGATTTTCCGGTCAGAGTAAGACTTCGTATTCCCATAATTAGGGCATGGACAACACATAAAACCATTCTGCTTGTTTGCCTCAGCTGCTTCGAGAAATTCATGCACGCCCTTAATGCACTCGGAGGTGTGTCTGTCACCGTACATCCATTGCCGGTTCATCTGCGTGTGTTATATATAATTAAGTGTGTCAAAAACCATTACAGAACATCATGAATAGATAATTAAGTGACCAAATTAATATAAGTTCATCATCACATTAAAACCAAAGTACATACATAGTTCTCATTTAACAACATATAGCTCTCCAGAGCATCTAATTAATTAAACCATACATTGAAACTATGTAAAACATTTCAATGCGAAAACAAATGGGATTGTAATCGTAACCAAGGTAACAATTGATCCAACGGCATAATGATACCAAGCCTCGGTATGAACGGCATATTTTCTAATCTTTCTAATCTTCAAGCGCATTGGATCCATCTTGACCTTGTGATCATCGACGACATCCGCAACATGCAACTCCAATATCATCTTCTCCTCCTCAGTTTTTTTTATTTTTTCCTTCAAGAAATTGTTTTCTTCTTCAACTAAATTTAACCTCTCAACAATAGGGTCGGTTGGAATTTCCGGTTCACATACCTCCCACATAAATAAAACCTATGTCACGTTGGTCGGCATAATTTTCATAAACAATAAATGAACCAATAGTTATAAAGATAATATATACCACATACGAATCATAGACATGACGAGGGCCGACGGGGGCGGATACCAAAACCATCGCACTATATAAGATGCAATAATAAAAGTAAGAAAATGATACAAGTATCTATCTAAACATACAAGTAAGAATATTTTTCCTTTCAGAAAGAAGATAAGAACAAGAGGCTCACCACGGTGGTGCCGGTGATGAGATCGGCGCGGGTGATCGACGACGGTGAAGACGGGGGCGGGGCGTGACAGACCGCTAAACCTAGACAAATATTGAGGAAAATGGAGCTTGGAGGTCGAGCTTGGAGAGGAGAAAGCTTAAGTAGTGTGGCTCGGGCATTCCATCGAACACCTTGTGTGCATAGGAGGTGAGCTAGAGCACCACCAAGCCCTCTCCCCCTCGGCCAGAAAAAATAGAGCAGTGTGCTCTGCTCTTGCGTGAGGGGGTATATATAGGCACCACCATTGGTCCCGGTTGGTGGCATGAACCAGGACTAAAGGGGGGCCTTTGGTCCCGGTTCATGCCTCCAACCGGGGCCAATGGTGGTGGGCCAGGTGCCAGGACCATTGGTCCCGGTTCGTCCCACAAACCGGGACCAAAAGGTCTAGACGAACCGGGACCAATGGCCCACGTGGCCCGGCCGGCCCCCTGGGCTCACGAACCGGGTCCAATGCGTCCATTGGTCCTGGTTCTAGACTGAACCGGGACTAATGGGCTTACCCGGCCTAAACCTTTGCCCCTTTTCTACTAGTGATGAAAGGGTCCACAAGAATGTCCTAGAAAACCATGCTTGTGTCATTTAGTAAATTCTCATGCCTTTTACAAGGAATGGACAGATATTTCGATGAAATGTGTGGCAATAGTCAACCACAAATGTCTGTTTGTTGGGTTTTCAACTATAAAAATGAAATAAATGCTTAAAAAACATGACGCTTGGCATGGTGCCATGGTATGACCTCACCATGCCTTGGTAAAAATTTGAGAAGGTTTGGCTTATGTTGTCATGCACACCCTTCATAAATCGAACCATCACCGAGGAAGTTCCACACTTTCGAAAGGGAAATCCTCAAGATTGAAGGGGAATCCAAATTTTCTTCGTTCTTTGCCCTGGAGTTTTTTTCTACGACGAACATACACCCTGCAAATCACCGTGTTCAAATTTGGCATTTTTCCGGGCTCATTTACCATATTTAGGGGATTATGTGCATTTTCTAGGCATTAATGGACATAATTCAAATTCGAACAATCGGTGCATGAAAAGGTGCACAAGAACGGCATGGAAAACCATGCTCGTGTTATTTAGCACATTCTCATGCCTTTTACAAGGAATGGGCAGATATTTCAAGGAAACGTGTGGCAATAGTCAACCATAAACGCGTCGTTTACTCGGTTAACAACTATACAAAAAATGAAACACATGGTTGGAAAACATGACGCCTGGTGTGGTTCCATTGTATGGCCTCACCATGCCCCTGGTAAAAATTGGAGAATGTTTTCCTTATGTCGTGATGCACGCCTTTCTTAAATCGAACCATCACCGAGGAAGTTTCATGGTTTCAAGGGGGAAATCACCAAGATTGAAGAGGGGGGGTCCAAATTTACTTTGTCCTTTGTCCACGAGTTTTTTCTACGATGAACATACAACCTAGAAATCACCGTGTTCTAATTTGGCACTTTTCCGGGTGCATTTGCCATATTTAGGGGATTATGTGCATTTCCAAGGCATTAATGCGCATAATTCAAATTCAAATAATCGATGCCTGAAAGGGTCCACAAGAACGGCCTAGAAAACCATGCTTGTGCCATTTAGTAAATTCCCATGCCTTTTACAAGGAATGGACAGATATTTCGATGAAATGTGTGGCAATAGTCAACCACAAATGTCTGTTTGTTGGGTTTTCAACTATAAAAAAATGAAATAAATGCTTAAAAAACATGACGCCTGGCATGGTGCCATGGTATGACCTCACCATGCCTTGGTAAAAAATTGAGAAGGTTTGGCTTATGTTGTCATGCACACCCTTCATAAATCGAACCATCACCGAGGAAGTTCCACACATTCGAAAGGGAAATACTCAAGATTGAAGGGGAATCCAAATTTTCTTCGTTCTTTGCCCTGGAGTTTTTTTTTCTACGACGAACATACACCGTGCAAATCAACGTGTTCAAATTTGGCATTTTTCTAGGCTCATTTACCATATTTAGGGGATTATGTGCATTTTCTAGGCATTACTGGACATAGTTCAAATTCGAACAATTGGTGCATGAAAAGGTGCACAAGAATGGTCTAGAAAACCATGCTCGTGTTATTTAGCACATTCTCATGCCTTTTACAAGGAATGGGCAGATATTTCAAGGAAATGTGTGGCAATAGTCAACCATAAACGCGTTGTTTACTCAGTTAACAACTATACAAAAAATGAAGCACATGGTTGGAAAACATGACGCCTGGTGTGGTGCCATGGTATGGCCTCACCATGCCCCTGGTAAAAATTGGAGAATGTTTTCCTTATTTCGTGATGCGCGCCTTTCATAAATCGAACCATCACCGAGGAAGTTTCATGGTTTCAAGGGGGAAATCACCAAGATTGAAGGGGGGGTCCAAATTTCCTTTGTCCTTTGTCCACGAGTTTTTTATACGATGAACATACAACCTGCAAATCACCGTGTTCAAATTTGGCACTTTTCCGAGTTCATTTGCCATATTTAGGGGATTATATGCATTTTCTAGGCATTAATGCGCATAATTCAAATTCAAACAATCGATGCATGAAAGGGTCCACAAGAACGGCCTAGAAAACCATGCTTGTGCCATTTAGTAAATTCTCATGCCTTTTACAAGGAATGGACAGATATTTTGATGAAATGTGTGGCAATAGTCAACCACAAATGTCTGTTTTGTTGGGTTTTCAACTATAAAAAAATTAAATAAATGCTTAAAAACATGACGCCTGGCATGGTGCCATGGTATGACCTCACCATGCCTTGGTAAAAAATTGAGAAGGTTTGGCTTATGTTGTCATGCACATAATTCAAATTCGAACAATCGGTGCATGAAATGGTGCACAAGAACGGTCTGGAAAACCATGCTCGTGATATACAAAAAAGGAAACACATGGTTGGAAAACATGACGCCTGGTGTGGTGCCATGGTATGGCCTCACCACGCCCCTGGTAAAAATTAGAGAATGTTTTCCTTATGTCGTGATGCGCGCCTTTCATAAATCGAACCATCATCGAGGAAGTTTCATGGTTTCAAGGGGGAAATCACCAAGATTGAAGGGGTGTCCAAATTTCCTTTGTCCTTTGTCCACGAGTTTTTTATACGATGAACATACAACCTGCAAATCACCGTGTTCAAATTTGGCACTTTTCCGGGTTCATTTGCCATATTTAGGGGATTATGTGCATTTCCTAGGCATTAATGCGCATAATTCAAGTTCAAACAATCGATGCATGAAAGGGTCCACAAGAACGGCCTAGAAAACAATGCTTGTGCCATTTAGTAAATTCTCATGCCTTTTACAAGGAATGGACAGATATTTCGATGAAATGTGTGGCAATAGTCAACCACAAATGTCTATTTGTTGGGTTTTCAACTATAAGAAATGAAATAAATGCTTAGAAAACATGACGCCTGGCATGGTGCCATGGTATGACGAGGTATGGTGAGGTCATGGGATTATGTGCATTTCCTAGGCATTTAGCATATATAAATCCAATCCAGCTACAGGTGCACAGGTGTGATGTGAGGGACGTGGATTGTCGTTCGATCGCGGCGCATCCAATGGTGCACATGCACGATCCGCATGGCCGGGGTTCCGGCCAATCATAATGCAACACACAATAGGCTAAGCGCACACTGTTTCTGGAAGCAACGGAGATGAACCGTGCGCGATAATGAACGAGCAAAATTGTAAGGGAAGTCAAATTTCTGTTGTCGTTTGTGGTTGAGCTCTTGAATACCACCGCACTGTACGGCTGCTCGGCCCCTCCGTCCCAGACACTACAAAAAAAGACACATCCGTGACATTTTGGGCCAAACAAATTTTTTTCTGTTATACTTATGACACTTCTATGACGATAATTGTGACAAAACCCGATATCATCATAGATGTGGGGGGGTCCTACCTCTATGACAAAAACTCATGACAGAAAATGAGCTTTTCATCCTGGGCGGGCCGGAGACGCAGCTGCATGACATTCTTTGGGCCGTCCATGCCGGAAAAAACCATGGTAGAAGCGAGGGCGAGGAAAATATCGGGGTGTTCCCAGTTACGGGGTGGTCGGGGCCGAGCGATGCGCGTTTCTCTCGTACACGCACGCGCGTGGGTGGGAGGCGTTGGGCTCTAACTGAACCCGAGCGAGGCGTTGGGCTCTAACTGAACCCGAGCGATTGCATTGCAGGCTACGCGTTACTGAACCCGAGCGATCGATCGATGGCTGTTAACTGAACCTGATCGAGCGATTCCTTCGCTACTGCTGCTAACTGAAGCCGATCGATGCTGCCTCTGGATGAACAGTGAGCTTTGCTGGGGGGGGTTTGGCTGAATAGTTCCCGGTGGGGGTGGATGAACTGGACCCCGTGGTGTTGCCTCTGGATGAACATTGAGCGTTGCTGGGGGGTTTTGGATGAACAGTTCCCGGTGGGGGTGGATGAACAGGACCCCGTGGTGTTGCCTTTGGATGAACAGGACCCCGATCGATCGAGCCGGTTGGGGCTGGATGAACAGGACCCCGATCGATCGAGCCGGTTGGGGCTGGATGAACAGGACCCCGTGGAGGGCTGGATGAACAGGACCACCCCGTGGAGGGCAGGATGAACAGTAGGCGGTGGAGGGCTGGATGAACAGTAGCCCGTGGAGGGGTGGTTGAGCAGGAGCCCGTGGAGAGGGCTGGTTGAACAGTAGCCGGTGGAGTAGCACGCGGTGGAGGCTGGATGAATAGGAGCCAGTGGATGAACAGTCGCAGGTGGAGGCTGGAGGAGGTCGACGGTGGATAAACAGTAGCCCGTGGAGGCTGAAGGGTGTCGACGGTGGAGATGAACAGTATCCCGTGGAGTCCCATTTTGCGGTAAGCCACACCCCTCCCGATGAACAAGACCCCTGTTTCGACCGCAGCGCTCCAACACAAGTCCGTTTCCTCCGTTTTAGGGTACGCCACACCCCTCCCGGTCAACAGGACCCCCGTTTTGACCATAGGAGGTCCGTTTCCTCCGTTTTGCGGTATGCCAGACCCCTCCCGATGAACAGGATCCCGTTTTGAACGTGGCCGGTCGAACACAAGGTTGTTTCCTTCGTTCTACGGTATGCCAGGTCTTGTTTCCGTTGGCTGTTCCGTCCAAGCCCTCCCGATGAACACGATGACGAATTCCGTTCCGACCCAGACGGTTGGCTCCCCATGAACACGACGACGACGATGTTTCTTCATTTCGACCCAGCCATGTACACGAGCCCTGGCCGTACGTACGCGCGAGTAGGCATTCGAGACCCCGCCCGTATGTACGTACGTGGCCGTATTTACTTTCTTGCATCCTGGCCGCTATACGTACGTGTACATGCTACGTGCGCGCCTCTGCTACGACACGTGCGCGCCTCTACATCGACCAGTATGTACGTACACGTTCGCGACCAGAATGAGCGCTACGTACGCTTCGACCAGGCGGGTCCCAACTGTCAGGCACTTCCTTGCCTGCGAAGATGTAGTTGGTGGGTCCCAGCAGTCAGGGGGTGAATCTTTTTTTGCCCGGACGCACTTCCTTGCGTGCAAAAATGTAGCTGGTGGGTCCTTGCAGTCAGGGGGGAAACGTTTTTTTCGCAAAATACGGTGGCCCGTCCGGTGGGTCCCCGCTGTCAGGTGGAGGAATAATTATTTTACGCGTAATAAGGAGGCACTTCCTTGTTGCGGCCATGGACCCAGTTGTCGGCCTTTCCACGTACAGTACTCTTCCGATGGAAGTCATTCCTTGACCACGTTAACCACGCTGTGCCGAGAGCACCAGGGCGGTGGACGACGGCGAGGCCTAGGAAGGGGACGACGCAGAGCCGGGGACGACACGACAGTGGAAGCCCGTGCGGAGAGGAGTACGAGGGTTCACTGGTTCGGCTGCGGTGTAAGGTTGTCGTCGCCGCAGGGCCTGGCCAGCGGTGGGAATAGTAGGGGCGGTGAGGCCTCCGCGGCAGCATAGCCGGCCATGGGAGGCAGGAGCATGCAGCACGACCGGCGCTGCTTTGGGCGGCTCGAGCAAGAAGACCAGAGGTTGAAGAAGCACTACAGCCGTTGGATGGACATCCTATGGTCACTGGAATTAGATTCATTCATATTGACTAAGTTGACAAAGCACTTCGTCCCCGTCAACTTAGTAGGCCCACAAGTCAGCCACCCACCAAGGTGGGTCCCAACTAGCAGAGGGAGTATTCATTTTTTTTGTGCGTAATAAGGAGGCACTTCCGGTGGGTCCAAGCTGACAGCGGGCGGAATGTTTTTTTCATGAAATACGGTGGCCTGTCCGGTGGGTCCCAGCAGTCAGGGGGGAAACATTTTTTTCACCAAATATGGTGGCCCGTCCGGTGGGTCCCTACTGTCAGGTGGAGGAATAATTATTTTCCGCATAATAAGGATGCACTTCCTTGCGGCTGCCGTGGACTCAGCTGTCAGCCTCTCCACGTATAGTACTCTTCCGATGGAAGTTGTTCCTTGACCATGTTGACCACGCCGCACCGAGAGCACCAGGGACGGCAAGCGGCGAGGCCTAGGAAGGAGACGACGCGGAGCTGGGGAAGACGCGACAGTGGAAGCCTGCGCGGAGAGGAGTACGAGGGTTCACTGGTTCGGCTGCGATGTGAGGCTACCGTCGCGGCAGAATAACAGGGGGTGTGGGTGAGTGGAGGGATGGCCTGGTCAGCGGTGGGAGTAGTAGGGGGCGGTGAGGCCTCCGCGGTAGCACAGCCGGCCACGGGAGGCAGGAGCAGGTGGCACGACCGGCGCTGCTTTGGGTGGCTGGAGCAAGAAGACCAGAGGTTGAAGAAGCACTACGGCCGTTGGATGGACATCGTATGGTCACTGCAGCTAGAATCGTTCATATTGACTAAGTTGACAAAGCCCTTGGTATGTGTCAACTTAGTAGGCCCACAGGTCAGCTTCTGAAACGGTGCGCCCCAGATGTTAGGGGAAGGAATCATTTTTTGGGCGGGTGAAGCTAGAATATCCAAGATTGAAGAAGAAGCACGACATCCGTTTGATGGACATCCAACGGCCATTGCTGCTAAAACTGTGTGTTGACTATAATAGGTTGACAAAGCCTTGCATACACTTGAACTTCTTTTTTTAGGGGACGCGTCAACTTAGTAGGCCCACAAGTGGGTGGCAGAGAACGTGTAGCCCATTTGCGATTTGTAAGAATGTACAACCCATTTTTGAATTCTAATGGAATCTACTACAATCAATTTACAGTTTGTTAAAGTACATCCCATTTTCTAGCTAGGACAACGATTAATAATTTCAACCAACCATTCAAGACAGAATTCAATAAAATTTCCCACATTTTCATGGGATCCGAAATATTTTTATCCCGAAATTTCTAGTCAGATTAAATATAAATTTGTATTACGTAAAAATCTAACGAAAGATTGCGCGCGCAACAATTAAAAATTAAGATTTTAAAAATCCATAAATAATATTTTATAAACTAATTTCGTGCTTGGTGCATTTTTTTTTAGTTACTGACCAATTTTTATAGTTACATCCCATTTATTATTTTTAAAGCCCATTTTCCTATTAAGCCTAATGCATCCCTCCTAGGAAAGATTTGCAGCCCAGCGGGGCGGAGAATAACAAGTTGACCTTGCTTGGGTATTCCTCAAAAAAATGTATAGCTGGGCTAGCCATTTTCATCTTGAAAAAAATTAATATCTGGGCTGGATATCTGTCCTAGGCTAGACGGGCCACAACCCGCCCAGTTAATACCCTGCTCTTCTCTGAGCAACAACGAAAACATCACCAAGAAAAACTCTGCAGTGCTCATGCCTCAAAAACACAAATACTGCTCGAGCTGCTTGGTCCCAGTTGTCGGCCGCACCTTGTGCAAGTCTCTCGTTTATATTGACTACATAGGTGGACAATGGTGTGGGACCGTGATGTCAGGAAACTAGGAGGAAGCAAAAAAATATAGTTGTACATATTAAGGTGGCACTTGCATACGTACGGCTATGGCCCTAGTGGGTCCCTACTGTCAACCAGTCAAAATAAAGTCATCTCCTGAATCCTCATGTTCGTTGACCATGTTAACAATGCTCGGCGCCACGGCGAGCGCAACAACTCAAAGGACGATGGAGAGGGCCTCGCGGGCCCTACGGATGGTCTGATACAGCGTCCACTGCTCATTCAGAAAGCCAGGATCATCAGACACCTATGAGGACCTTCGAGAGACTAAGACGGCATGAAACGGTAAGGCCGCGCTTGGGAGCTCTGGTTTATTTCACACATGTATTAAGATACAAGTGTAATTTACTCGTCATCGGAAACTACGCGTAAAATACAGGCGTAATGAAACCGAGGGCCCGAGGTCTGTAAGTAAAACTGGCGGGTTACGCGTGTAATTTGAGAGACCAGTGTATAATTTACTAGTCGAAATCGACCAACCAAGCGCTTCGCCCGAGACCATCTGCTTTTATTTACAAGCGTCGGGTTTACAAGCAGTTTTGGTTGGAAAACGACGATCCAATCACGGCCTAAGATGATGAGTTGGTCGGAAGATCATATGGTTTCACGTCTAACCTACCCGACTTGTTGTATAGGCTATGAATGAAACATAAGACGATGAACTTCTTAAGCACAGAAACAACAGAAGAGGATGATCGTCCTAACAAGAAAATCACTGGCATTAGATCGACATGCAAAACAATACAAAGCATTATTCTCAGGAGGCACGGTGAATAGCTCGTGAAACCGCATGCCACAACATTCCAAGCTCAACTTTGCAATCAAACACAAGGCCTGGCATTACATAGACAATATTCAGAACAAACTCTTAAAAATATGTTACATAAGTCAACATTCATGTGACTATGCATCTCAGCAGAGTACATATTTACTTCTGAACTGAAGACAGGAATAGGAAAAAAGATCGACGTTGCTCACAGCAAAGGGCGTCCCACACAAAAATATCAAATGCATGTCTTCTGGCTAACTTCAATGAGCAAAAATTGACAAGGTTTTCCAGTTCCAATATATTAAACTAATGTCAACTTTGACAAGCTTTTCCCATTCAAAATATGTAATGCCTATGATTGTGGAATGGGCAGGGTTTGTCATCAGTTTGTCATCTGATAGTCCGGTGGCTCAAGGTGACGACGAATGTTAGAGAACCATTCGATGTATTGTGCATGATGAAGTATTATTATGGAGGACACGAACCATCTGCACATTTTGTGCAATTCCACTAAAATCAAGCTGAGCATCACTACTGGAATCAGATTCTTTGCCGCCCGCCATGGCGGACAGCAAAGGCATAGATCACGGACGACAAACTGTCCGGATGAACGCCTGCCAGCAAAGGCCTTCTTTTCCATCCGCTTCTTAGAAACGAACGACAAAGGATTACGCCGTCCGCCGTCCGAGGCCAGCAGACGGCAAAGACAGCTGACGGCAGTGCGGTGGCATGAGAGCCGTTAGGGGGTTAACGACGCTCTTTGCCGTCTGCTAGTGGATGGCAAAGAGTCAAAGATCTTTGCCGTCCGTTGGCAGATGGCAAAGAGCCCAGCTAGGCAGCACTTGGAAGCTACCATGTGTCCAAATATGTCGTCCGCCAGCTGACGGCAAAGAGGTTTGAATCATTGCCGTCTGCTAGCGGATGACATAGCAGGTCACTTTGTCGTCCGCCAGCAGACGAAAAAATGACCAAATAGGCAGCCAGTGTTCCTAGTTTGCACAGGTGATTTCCACGTGTCCTCTTTGCCGTCTACTAGCGGATGGAAAAGCTCTTTGCCGTCTGCTAGCAGACGACAAAGAGGCTACATATCCCCTGTTTTTATTTAAATCCCATTAATTAGACAAGGTTTCAAACACAAATATACATGCATACATATCCAACATATCCAACAGCATGTCCAACAACATATTTCATCCAATCCAACGACATAGTTCAACAAAGTCCAACATATCCATATATACATAACCAGAAACAAGTTTCCAACAACATATCCATATATACATACATATCCAAACAAGTTTTCATAAACAACAAGGAAGCAACACAAGAATAGTACACTCCATGAATCCAAGCTTCCTCATGTAAAGCAAATCTACAAATTGGGAAAGATGAAAGTTAGAAGAATAAGAAGAAGAAGAAGAAGAAGAAGAAGATTACCATGCCATTTTTACCTAAGTATGCGAAGTATGTCATAAATGAACTGAATAAGCTGAGTATAGCTTATATTTTATCTAACTTAGGTAATTATGCCATTTAGGAGGAAAATAAGCTAAGTATCCATTTGTAAAGCAAAACACTAGAGAAAACTTACCCTCATCACAACAAATGTGATGAAGATCGCAACTAAGGTAACAATTGATCCAACGGCATAATGATACCAAGCCTCATTATCAATAGCATATTTTCTAATCTTCTTAAGCTTCAGGCGCATTGCATCCATATTCAAGCGCATTGCATTCATCTTCATCTTGTTATCATTGATGGCATCGGCAACATATAACTCCAATGTCATCTTCTCTTCTTCAATTCTTTTAATTTTTTCTTTCAAATACACATTTTAGTTTCCAACTAAATTTAACTTCTCGACAAGAGGGTCCGTTTCAAATTCCGGTTCACATACCTCCCAGATTAAAATATCTCTATGTCAACTTGATGGCCATAATTGTCATAAATGCGAAATGCAACAAATAGTTATGAAAAAGAATTTACCACATCCGAATCATAAAGCAGGCGAGGGCCGACCGGGACGGAAATCAAGACCATGGCACTATGTATAAGAAACAATCATACAAAGTAAGAAAATTATAAATACCAACTATATAAATCATACAAATAACTATATAAATCAAGTACAACATAAAAATTTGAATACCTAATAATCATTATCGGTAATGACGTGCTCATCATCATCACTAATAAAAGCATCATCATCATCACTATCGGTAATGACGTGCTCATCATCATCATTAATAAATGCATCATCATGTGGAAGGCCACCTTTACGTAATCGTTCAAGCATTGAAAGGTCATCTGCAGCACTAACTTCTTGTTCCGGCTCAGGGGTGAAGTCGGTTTCACTATCGTTGTCTACTTCAATGTTCTGGGGTGGAGTAGAGCGGTTCTTGAAACATTTTTTGGAAAGACGTGTTTCTTGGAAGAATCATCCTTCATCATATGTGTCTTGGTTAATGTGAGGTTCATAATCCTTTTCATTGGGGGGAGGTGGTCTAACACATGGCGACACTTCATAAATGACGTCCCAACCACTGAGATTTGGATCACTTTGACAGGCCCACGGTAGATAGAAAACTGGGGTTGCCTGTTGAGCTGTAATATAGACATCGGGAACATCCAAATGGGTGCTTTGTTTGATTTCGACTAGCCCTATATGTTGGACAATTCAAAAGAATCACGATTATAAATATGCAAATGCATGCATATTTATAGATGTAACCCTTTCGAACGGGAGATGCATAGTGGTTACGCATACTGATGATTGACACCTATAGCTAGCAAGTTTCATCGGCACAAAGACCGGAATAGAGCAAATGAAGGGGGGAGGAGGAGATGTCATTTGTGCTCACCAACGAACGCAGGGGCAGAGCTCGTCGAACACCAGACCCTTGCAGCGACGAAATAACTGCACATTTAAATCAAAAGATGAATAACATAGCAAGTATTCGACACCGACGGCCACTTGTACCTCGCACTGACGATACTTGATATTTGCGGTACCATCGAGACCGAGGAACCCTCTAACCTGCTCTCCTCGGGTAAACTAAATAGCAACTACCATCGGTGCAAGGTACATGAGGCGGTCGGCGTTGAACACTAGATCCACATCCCACAAGTGAAGCCGGCGCCCGGCATCCTGCAACAATAGTTATGGTGGCCGATGACAGTCGAACACCTTGGCAAATTTGTTTAGCAGCCTCTGCAATGAGGATTAAAGCCAAGTTTTGAAATTTCAAACAACCAAACCGACTTGAGTTAGTTTGGGTGTTTGAAGTTTCAACACTTAGCTTTCAATCGTCATCTCTAAGGCTGCCAGACAAATTTGCAATGGTGTTCGACCGCCATCAACGCCGAGAACTATTGTTGCTAGACGCAGGATCCCTGTGTCACTTGTGGGACGTGGATGTAGTATTCGACACCGACGGCCACATGTACCTCGCACTGACGATACTTGTTATTTAGGGTACGATCGACACCGAGGAACCCTCTTTTTCATCATCTTCTTCTTCTTCTTCTTTCTCTTTTTTTTCCTTTTTTTTCTTCTTCTTGTCCTTTTTCCTCTTCTTAAACCTAGCACTAACCTAAAACAAAACAAGAAAAACTACACCTAAACCTAGCACTAACCTAAACCTAAAAACTCAAAACTACACCTAAACCTAGCACTAACCTAAACCTAAAAACTAAAAACTACACCCAATTAAACCTATCACTAACCTAAACCTAAAAACTCAAAACTACACCTAATTAAACCTACCACTAACCTAAAACAAATCAAAAAAATAGAGAACAAAAAAACAGGAAAAAAACAGAAAAATTTACCTCGGGGAGGAGGACGGCAGCGGGGCGGGGCGACGCAGGGACCTCGTGAAAGTGCTTGTTATCGACTAGAGGGGTGGTGAATAGGCGATTTTTATGAAAGTCTTCAAAACATGGAAGTTTCAAAGACAAACAGTAGAAATGAGCCTATAGATATGCAGCGGAAGATAAACTACACTAGGCAAGCCATAGTCAAGTATGCAATAATGTGAGAGTATGATGACTAATGGCAACTAGGTAGTAAGGATCAGGGTGGAAGATAGTATGAAGCCAAACAGCAATAGTAGTCAAGCAATGAAGTCAAACAAGTATGGCAAACAGGCAATGACTTCACGAAGACACACTGTAAGTAAAGGGAAGAGAGGATAGAACCAGTCACTCGTTGAAGACACAGGATTTGTTTGACCAGTTCCAGTTGCTGTGACAACTGTACATCTGGTTAGGGAGGCTGAGATTTAACTCAGAAGACTGCGTCTTCACCTTATTCCCCTTGAGCTAAGGACACACAGTCCTCGCCCAATCACTCTGGTAAGTCTTCAAGGTAGACTTCCAAACCTTCACAGACTTCGTTCACCGGCGATCCACAATGGCTCTTGGATGCTCAGAACGCGACGCCTATCCGGCTGGAGGATTCACAATCCTCAAGTGTAATAAGTCTTCAGGTCACACAGACAGAAAGACTTCAGTGATGCCTAACACTCTTTGGCTCTGGGTGTTTGGGCTTTGTCCTCGCAAGGATTTCTCTCTCTCAAAGGCTTCGAGGTGGGTTGCTCTCAAACGACAAAAGCCGTGCACTAACTCTGAGCAGCCACCAATTTATGGTGAAGGGGGTGGGCTATTTATAGCCACTAGGCAACCCAACCTGATATGTCCGAAATGACCCTGGGTCACTAAGGAACTGACACGTGTTCCAATGGTCAGATTTCAAACACACATGGCAACTTTACTTGGGCTACAAGCAAAGCTGACTTATCTAGCTCTGGATAAGATTTGCTCTCATTGTCTTCGCTCGAAGACATAGGATTTGGGTTGAGCATCACTTCAGTCACTCTGACTGTATTCACTTGGACCCCACTTAACAGTACGGTGGTTCCTATGACTCAACAAAGAAGAAAAGAAAACAACGAAACAACTAAGTCTTCGCGCTCCATAGTCTTCATAGAATGTCTTCTGATGTCATAGTCTTCAAGATGAATATCTTCATGTACCACCATTGTCGTCAATGTCTTCATACATTTTTAGGGGTCATCTCCGGTAGGTAAACCAAATCAATGAGGGACACCACCTGTGTTATCCTGCAATTCTCACAAACACATTAGTCCCTCAACCAAATTTGTCGTCAATACTCCAAAACCAACTAGGGGTGGCACTAGATGCACTTATAATCTCCCCCTTTTTGGTGATTGATGACAAACTGGTTGAAGTTTTCAACGGGGATAAAGTATGTGAAATTGTAAGGGTAGAGGATTATCTTCATAAGTTTCAAAGGCTCCCCCTGAAGATGTGCATATATGTAATTTGCTTTTGGAATGCAAATGCACATGGCAGGTTGTACTTGTGGAGATCCTCTTCAACTTATGACGACAATTCATCATGCATTATAAGATATAATGAAGATAATGACATGCATAATGAAAAATGGACGTCTGCAGAATGATCTAAGTGCGGAAGTTATCATCGCACATGCGGAATTTATCATCGCATCACAGAATAGCAAATAAGTAGCAGACGGCCATCAAGTTTAAGTGTTACACCTCAAAGAACCAACTGTATCAAAACGCGAGAGTTGTAAACACTAGGCAAAGTATAAAGCAACCGCCCATATGAACCCGCTTGAAGACTATCAAACTCATACGCTTCTCCCCCTTTTGTCAGTAATGACCAAAAAGGTTTGAAGACATAGAGCATCTACTCGTCCCCATGAGGAGTAGTGGAAGCAGCAGGGTTGGTGTTGTTGTTTGGCGGTGCAGACGAGCTTGGTGCAGTGTCGATTCTTTGCAGAAGGGGTCAGTGAAGTAGCATCGTCTTCTTCATCGATCACTTTGGCATTAACAGTTGCAGCAGAAGAGGAATATTCAGAGTCTTCAAGAGATGGAGTGTGGCGTAGGACAACATTCCGTGGAGGAGTGGAGTCAAACTTGAATTTTTTTGTGAAGCCATCAGCCTAAAGATCCGCTTCAGCACTGAGCAGTGTCAAACTCTTCCATGATCGCCAACATGTTTCATGCGTGACAAAGGCATTCTTGGTGGCAAGATTGCGAATGCAATTAACATCCACCAAGAGGCTCTGCATTTGGCGCTTAAGCCAGTCATGATGCTTATCATGTTTCTGATGAAGGGCAACTAGAAGCTCTCAGTCATTGAGAATGCGGGAGCGCTTCTTAGGCCTTTGGCCGATGGTGCTTTCAGTGGCTTCTGTTATTGCACGATGAGGCATGCGAGTAATCCCAGCCAGAGGGTAGACACGAGCAACAGCTTGAACTCCTTCATCATTCTGAGTGAAGCTTTGATGGTCAGCATTCCGAGGACTAAGAGACTCCTTTGCAGGCTCTGGGTATATGGCTTCAACAGACAAATCAACATCTGGCATAAATATGATATGATTGCGTGCAGAGGGTTGATAGTTGAAGGCAGAGTGAAGCTTAATCAGCCGCATGATCCAGGGAGCATAGAACTTCAGACCAAAGATGTCAGATCCAGATGCAGCAAGTTGGCGAATGAAGAAGTCTTGTGCATTGAAGCATTTGCCATGAAGAATATGGAAAACCAAAGTCTTCATTGCGCCTACCAGCTTGGCATTAGGAGAGTGCCCTTTGATAGGCCAAAGAGTTCGCCTGACTATATGATAAATGGTGCGGGGCAGATACTCAAGGTCTTCAACAAAGAACGCCTGCGGGTATTCAGCATCTGGAGGCAATGGCTTCATCATGCTGAGCATCTGACTCATATTGGGTTCAGATTTGTGGACGATGCTCTCCATAGCGTCATTGTGAAGCTGACAGCCAGGTTCATATAGATCATCTGCTGAGGGCAGGCCTGTAAGCTCAATGACATCCATGGCTTTGGCTTCATGATGAACATTTCCGGTCATCCACTCAAGAACCCATGTCTTTGTATCTTTATAGTAGCCACGAATATGGAGGGTGGCATAGAATTGGAGCAGTAATTCTTCATTCCAGTGCTCCTTATCAGTGACAAACTGCAGCAAGCCGGACTCTTTGAAGCAATCTAGGGCTTCTTCTAAACAAGGCAGACCAGTGATGGCTTCAGCATCAAGACGCATATGTGGAAAAATGCGACCTTGATTGTACAAAATGCATGAGTAGTAGCTTCGCTGTTGATAGATCCAGAACCGATCAGAAGATACCCTTGCTCTTGAGTAAGGGTTCTTTGCACTGTCAAAGAAGGTATTGTGTGCCTGGAAGCCATTGATATTGAAAGATCCTAGTGCTGATGCAGTACTAGGAAACCTTGGCAACCTGGGCTTGGGCTTCTGAACCCTTGGCCTGTGCTCAACATGGTAATCAAACTGAGGACCAACAGTGGCAGGCGGAGGAGTCAGAACAGGCCATTTGACAGAAATGAGCTGACCATAGTTGAAAGCTTGCTCGATACTGTGTGGCCTTGGGGGCGGAACAGGAGCAGAGGCGTCAACATTGGCTTCAGGTGCAGATGCAGCATTGGCTTCTGGCACATGTGTTGGTGCAGGCTCCACATTTGCGTCAGCCATGACAACGTCATTGGCTTCATTTGTGATGTTGGTGGCATCCTGAAAATTTTCAACCTCCACTTGACGAGCTGGAGGGTTTGGCACTGGCACGTTCACATCTGGAACAGCTTCTTTGGTAATGGGGGGAGTTGGGACACGATTTCTTCTTGATTGTCATCGGCTGATGCAGCCGGAATGTCTTCAGCTCCTTTGGCTTCAGACTCTGAGACATTCACAATTGGAGTGGCGTCTGGAAACACTTGACGTGCAACAGATTGTTGAGGCACTTCTCCTTCTGGAATGCTCGAAGTGGTGACTTGAGGCCTTGGTCCTTTGCGAAGCCTGCGTAAAGCTGACGACGCCTTAGGAGATGGAGTTGGCCGGGCCTCAAAGTCGTCATCTTCATTTCGCACAAATGGGGTAGCTTGATGTTGTGGGTGATCAGCCCACGAAGCATCCTGAGCAATTGGCGTCAGAGGACGACCAATGCTGATGAGTTTGCTATTCGTGAGAACAGGTGATGATACCAGGTTGTGTGTGATCCGAGGAAAGACTTCATCATCTTCAACATTGTCATGGTGACCAATGTCTTCAGCAGCATTGGGGTCAACTGCTGGAATGTCTTCAGCGTCATGAGCCCCTATGGAAGCAGGCTCATGAACTATCATCCTTTGTTCTTGATGATCAGATGTAGGAGGGATCATTGCAATTGGTTCAACGACTAAGGGCTCTGAGGGAGCAGCCCTATCCTTCTTGGTTCTCGTCTTCTTTAGCTCAGAAGCGGTTGATCTGACCTTTGGCTTCGAGCCGGTCATGCTAGGTGGGAAGACGATGCGGGGCTCTTCCTGCCGTGAAGGAGCAGTTTGGTCAGTCGAAGGCTTCTTCTTCTTGGCAGCCATTCTTGGGTCGATGCCTGGACGGCCAAGTGCCTTGCGCTTCTCAGCCTCATTGTAGGCTTGCACACATTTGTCAGCCAGGCTCTTCATGCGCTCACGAGAACCTTTGGCTTCTTCATGCTTCTTGAGGAAGTATTCCTTGAGCTCGTGCAGCATAATTTTGAAGTTCTTGACATCTTGCACGCTGAGCTTGGCCACATGCTTCTTGAACTGAGCTTTCTCATAGTCGATCTTGTGCTTCAGCTCAACAATGCGCTGGGCTAGAGCTAGCTCTGAAGCAATGGCTCCATTGAAGGAGACGCTAAGGCCAATGGGAAGTTGCAGATCTTCAAAGCTGAGATTTGGGGTGTCAAACCACTCATCAATGAAGTTATGAATAATTGCCACATCAAAGAGAGGCAAATCATTGAAGATCTCTGCCTCTTCCTTGCTCTTGATCAGTTGCTCAAGGGCATCATCTGCAAGATCGTCATCACTAGACAGATCAATGGGTTCTTCACGCAGAATGGCAGCAGGAGTCAGTGCCTGATCAGTATTCTTGACAAGTTTCTTCTTCTTCTCCATCTTCTTGGAGATGCGTGATAGATCTTCAGACTGCACACTGTCTTCAGGAGGTGCAGTGGCCAGTGGCTTCGCACGTGAAGCTTTTGGTGGAACAACTGATCTTGAGGCTTTAGCCTTCTTGGGCTTCTGTGGCTTTGGAGCAGGAGCAGGGGCTTCATCAGAATCAGCATTGTCATCAGAATGATCCACTTTGGCACCTTGAACTCTGATGTGAGCAATGAGACCATCAAGGTTGTAGAAAGGACCGATGTCATTGGGTTCTGCATCACGTGAGCCGTCAGCACGAGGAGCAGGAGGACCAGGGTTGAAGTCTAACCCCAAGGAATCTTTGTTCTTCTTTGCTGAGGCCTTTGCAAACTGGAAGTTGCGCTTGAAAAGACTATCGTCACGACACCAGATCAATGACGATGGGTCGGCATTTTCAGGCTGAGGTCCATGGACCATACACGGATAGAAATGTTGTGCAATAGCTTCAGTTCTGTTATGGGGTGCAAGACCTCGAAAGAGAATATCACCCCAAGGACTTTTGATAGCTTTTTTCTCTGCATATTCCTGGGTGACAAAGTTGTACTTGAACCACTGTTCAGCCCAATATCTTCGAATCCATTGGATTCGGGTCTTGCGCTGATTGTAATCCTCTTCAGGATCAGTCTTGTAAAGTTTAGAGAGGTCGTCAGGCAGATCTCTTGATGTTCCTCCTCGACGCTGTCTGCCACCCTTCCTTACTGATTTTTCTGCAGCCATGAACTTCAAACTGAAAGGCTTCAACACGTTCAAAGGCTTCAGAGGTTTTTGCTTGTTGGAGAGATAGGAACTGGCTTCGGGAGAATTAATATGATGATGTAAGAATTCTGCAAATGAATGCAGACTATGAGAACCAAGGGATTCTCCCATGGACATGTACCTGTGACAGCATTAGAGATGCGAGGGAAGGGGAAGAGGTCATATGCATTCTCAGAAGATTTTGAAGATAAATCAGTTTGAAGACATTGACCTCATGATGCGAAGACATTCACTTATATGTTGAGAGTTGGTTCTAGATTTGTACGAATCCGCGAATAAGTACAAGTGAGGAATCTAACTTGTTTTGAAGCTTAAGTGAATATACTAGGCAGTATGAGATACAGACAGAATAGATCTAACTTGTATAGGTAGAAACCTATTTTGGTAGACAGGATGAATCTTTGAAGATCAAAAAGATGGTAAAAACAAAGTTTTATTTACCACACGAAGAACTGCTAGATGGGAAGAGTAGGAGACCAAGCAGTTCAATCCATCGTGCCCTAACATGGCGGCGGAGGACACCTACGGCAGCGGCGAAGAGGACGATGTCCGCGGCCGGCGTGAGGACGACGTCGGAGAAGTCGTTTCAGCTAAGCGCTTCGTCGCCGGCATCATCGAGAGCTAGCGGTGGTGCTAGGGTTTTGACGAGGTGGAGAGGTGGAAGAAGTTTCTTTTACCGCAGGGGACAGGTATTTATAAGGAAGTGGGCGGCACAGCGCAATTACGCAGGTGCCCCTGGCGGTTCACATCTGACGGGCACGTGGCAAGCATGCAACATACATAGAGTTGTCCCACGTTCCCTTGCCTGCCAGGTTTGTCGGATAGACGTTCCTGCTTCTCCGGATTTCAGGCAATGAGGATGAATCATTTAAAACAGACTTAAAGTTTGTCTTTGTATCTTCTGCTGACAAGGACGCAGAGAAGACATTCGATAGTTTCAATAGAATGCATATGATTTGGACAGATAGAGATTGAGGTAGAAAGCATGGATAGACTGGGGTCCGATCACATTCACTTAGTTCAAAAGATTCAACAAGAAAACATAGCTATAAGTGAATGTTGTAGAGGACAGAACACTAGTATATATATCAAACAGCTGCCAAATCAACATAGTGAAGATAATCATAAAGATAAACTAAACTTGAAGACAAACCAAATGTGAAGACATATCAAATGCAACGCCATGAGTGAAACACTTCAAACATAAAAGTTTGGTGGTGGCGTTACCCACCGTATAGGAAGTATTAGACCCAGACACGGCGCACAATTATCGTGGTGCTCCGAAGTCAAATTCCACGTTAATGTATTCAAACTCAGAATGTAAGTCTTCATTGATTGAAGATATACTTTACTTCGTGTGTTGCACATCTAAGTCATCAACATGCATACGGGTTAGGATGTGTGCCTGATTACAGGACATTTGAGGATTTCAAGATATTTAGCTCACACCATAACTTGCAAAACCTTTTCTCGTCCAAGGGCTTTGTGAAGATGTCTGCCAGTTGCTCTTCAGTGTTGACGTGAATGATATCAATGTCTTTCTTCATGACGTGATCTCTGAGAAAGTGTTGACGAATTTCAATGTGCTTTGTCTTCGAGTGCTGGACTGGGTTGTTGGTGATCTTGATGGCGCTTTCGTTGTCGCAGAAGAGAGGTACTTGTTTCAGATTGATGCCATAGTCCTTGAGAGTTTCCTTCATCCAGAGAAGCTGAGCACAGCAAGATTCAGCAGCAATGTATTCAGATTCAGCAGTTGAGAGTGACACACAGTTCTGCTTCTTTAAAGACCAACAGACGAGTGATCATCCCAGAAAGTGACATGTGCCTGATGTAGACTTGCGATCCACCTTGTCACCAGCATAATCAGCATCCAAAAATCCAACCAGATCAAACTCTGAGCCCTTTGGATAACATAATCCTAGTGTTGGGGTGTGAGCCAAATATCGAAGAATTCGCTTCACAGCTAGGTGATGCGATTCCTTTGGTGCCGCTTGGAATCGAGCACACATGCAATCACTAAGCATAATATCTGGCCTAGATGCACATAGGTAAAGTAAAGAACCAATCATGGAGCGGTATACCTATTGATCGAACTCTTTACCATTTTCGTCGGGACCCAGATGATGTTTGGCTGGCATTGGCGTCGTGTAACCTTTACAATCTTGCATTCCAAACTTCTTCAGGCAATCTTTGAGGTATTTCTCTTGAGATATGAAGATGCCATTCCTTTGCTGACGAATTTGAAGACCAAGGAAGAACTTCAGCTCACCCATCATGGACATCTGATATTGCTCTTGCATCATGTATCCTAACAAATCACTATACTTCTGGTTGGTGCAGCCGAAGATGATGTCATCCACATAGATTTGGCACACAAACAGTTCACCATCATATGTCTTCGTGAAGAGTGTAGGATCGAGGGATCCAGGTTTGAAGCCTTTGCTCTTCAGGAAGTCTTTGATCGTATCATACCAAGCGCGAGGATCTTGTTTAAGGCCATACAGTGCTTTGTTTAGTTTGTACACCATATCAGGATGTTTTGGATCTTCAAAGCCAGGTGGTTGTGCGACGTATACTTCTTCTTCAATCTTTCCGTTGAGAAATGCACTTTTCACATCCATTTGATATAGCAAGATGTTGTTGTGGTTAGCATAGGCTAGCAATATGTGAATAGCTTCAAGTCTAGCCACAGGAGCAAATGTTTCATCGAAGTCGATCCCCTCAACTTGAGTATATCCTTGTGCAACGAGACGTGCTTTGTTTCTGAAGACTTGACCATGCTCATCTTGCTTGTTTCGATATATCCATTTTGTTCCAATGATGTTATGCTTGCGAGGGTCAGGACGCTTGACAAGTTCCCAAACATTGTTCAGCTTGAACTGTTGAAGCTCTTCTATCATTGCTTGAATCCATTCAGGTTCCATAAAGGCTTCAGCAACTTTCTTGGGTTCTGATATTGACACAAAAGAAAAGTGCCCATAGAAATTTGCTAACTGTGCTGCTCTTGAGCGAGTAAGTGGACCAGGTGCATTGATGCTATCAATTATCTTCTCAATTTGCACTTCACTTGCAACACGAGGATGAACAGGGCGAAGAATTTGTTCTTGCTGATCATTGTCATCATTGGGAGGATTGTCTTCAGGCTGAGCATTGTCTTCAGGTTGGTTGAGTGCAGAAATGATAACTTCCTCTTCAGGCTGTGCTTCAGCAGGCATGATTTCACTAGTTCCCATCAGCTTGATAGACTCGCTGGGTGGAGCTTCTTCAAGATTACTTGGCAGGAGCTCTCTTTGTGAACCATTGGTTTCATCAAACCGCACATCTACAGTTTCGACGATTTTGTAGAGATAGAGGTTGAAGACTCTGTACGAGTGTGAATCCTTTCCGTAACCGAGCATGAAGCCTTCGTGAGCTTTTGGTGCAAATTTTGACTTGTGATGGGGATCCTTGATCCAGCACCTTGCTCCAAATACTCTGAGGTAGCTGACATTTGGCTTCTTGCCAGTGAGGAGCTCATAGGATGTTTTGTTCAGAAGCTTATGGATGTAAACACGGTTGATGACGTGGCATGCAGTGTCAATAGCTTCAGGCCAGAACTTTCTTGGTGTCTTGTATTCGTCGAGCATCGTTCGAGCCATCTCAATGAGGGTTCTGTTCTTGCGCTCTACGATGCCATTCTGCTGTGGTGTGTATGGAGCAGAGAACTCATGAGTGATTCCCATTGTATCCAGATAAAGATCAAGTCCGGTGTTCTTGAACTCAGTGCCGTTATCACTTCTGATGTGCTTGATCTTGACACCATAATTGTTCATGGCACAATTGGCGAAGCGTCTGAAAACATCTTGCACTTCGGTCTTGTAGAGAATTATGTGCACCCAAGTGTATCTTGAGTAATCATCAACAATGACGAAGCCATAGAGACAGGCAGTTGTTGTGAGGGTGGAGTAGTGAGTAGGACCAAATAAATCCATGTGTAGCAGCTCGAAGGGTTGAGAAGTAGTCATGATTGTCTTCGAAGGATGCTTGGCCCTTATCATCTTTCCAGCTTCACAGGCACCGCACAAATGATCCTTCTTGAACTTGACGTCCTCGAAGCCTATGACATGCTTCTTCTTGGCGAGAGTGTGTAAGTTACGCATGCCAGCATGTCCCAGCCTGCGATGCCATAGCCAGCATTCTGAAGCTTTTGTAAGAAGACACCTTGCAAGCTGTGGTCCTGCTGAGAAATCTACCATGTATAGATCATCTTTCCTGTACCCTTCAAAGACTAGAGATTTGTCAGATTCCATTAGTACAAGGCAACGATACTTTCCAAATATCACAACCATGTTCAGGTTGCAAAGCATTGAGACAAACATTAAGTTGAAGCCAAGGGATTCAACAAGCATCACTTTATCCATGTGTTGATCCCTTGAGATTGCAACTCTACCTAGACCCAATACTTTGCTTTTACCAGTATCAGCAAATGTGATGTGACTCTTATCAGATAGATGTAAAGTTGAGTCCATGAGAAGACTTCGATCACCAATCATATGATTAGTGCATCCGCTGTCCATAATCCATTCTGAAGCATGAGGTGTCATACTCTGCATTACAGTTAGGAGGATAGGCTTCACCAAGAGCATTGTGAAGCATAAACATTTGACGGGCAAGAGGATTATGGAAGCTCAGATCAAGATTACGACTGATAGGATGAGTGGCAAGCGATTCAGGAACAAAATACATAGTGAGACCATTTGGGCATTTGATCTTGCGCCCTACAAGATATTTTAGGTCCCCGGCAATAGCATCAGACGCCTTTGATTTTCGGCTGGAGACTTTTCCCTGCAAAAGAAAGTTAATTCTTCTTAACCACCCACATCTTCAGGGGTGGCTTAGAAGCAATGAGTCTAAGTGCAGCATCTGAGAACTTCGGCTTTGGAGCCCTAGCAAATAGCCTTGCAGGAGATGAATGATACTCATATGAATAAGAAGAATAGTTCTTAGTTCTATGAACATAGCGGTTTGAAGATACACGCTCATATTCATAAGTCTGAGTATGGTCTCCCTGCAAAACATTGGCGTTAGGGTGACTCAGGTGAGTCCTCTGTCTGTATGAAGCCTTTGGACCATATGAAGCCTTAGGTCTGGGATTTGTCTTCTTCCCAGGTGGTGTCATGATGACATTCACTGGAAGCTTCTCAAGACAGCTTTTGGGAACCCAGATCTTCTTCATAGGTGGCCCATTCCTGCAGTTAGTACCAATATATCTGGCAAACACTTCACCATTCTGATTCTTGAAAAGTTTATAGTTTGCATCAAAGGATTCATCAATGATGATAGGGTTAGCACAGGTAAAGCCAGATAAGGTGGATGGATCCACTGAAGGTCCCTTTGCAGCAACCCAAGTGGTTTTGGGATACTGCTCAGGCTTCCAGTAGGAACCGTCAACATTCATTTTCCTCTCGAACCCAACACCCTCTTTCCTAGGGTTTTGGTTCAGAATCTGCTTTTTGAGGACATCGCAAAGTGTCTGATGCCCTTTCAGGCTTTTATACATCCCTGTTTCAAGCAATGTCTTCAACCTAGCATTTTCATCAGCAATAGTAGTGGTATTCTCCGCAAAGGGGTTAGTTACCACATCAGTAGTTGAAGACGATGCAACAGTAACAGAAGTGGAACATCCAGCAACAGAGGTAGCGTTATCACGCTCAAGGCATTTTAGACATGGTGGTTCAAATCCATCCTGAGCGGGACTGATCTGTTGAGTGCGAAGTCACTCATTCTCTTTTTGAAGATCTTCATGAGCCGCTCTCAACTTTTCAAGATCTTGCTTCCTTTGAAGATAATCATAGGAGAGCTTTTCATGAGTGGTTGTGAGCGTATCATGACGACTTTCAAGTTCTTGGTACTTAGCATGAAGATTTTTTATGTCTTCAACTAAGGACTGTGAATGAGTCATTTCCGCATCCAACAGGTCATCGCTTTTGTCTAACAGTTTTTGAGTATGTTCCATAGCCTTTTGTTCTTCAGTTGCAATTTTAGCAAGTGTTTTGTAGCTAGGCTTGGATTCACAATCAGAGTCATCTTCACTACATGTTTGGAAGTAAGCATCGCGTGATTTTACCTTGGCACCACGTGCCATGAAGTAGTAGGTAGGAGTAGGGTCGTCCATGTCATCAGCTTCAGCGTTGGTGTGGACGTTATTGTCTTCAGTGTTGAAGATGGACTTGGCAACATAAGCAGTGGCTAGAGCCAGACTTGCAACACCAGGGTCGGACTCCTCCTCAGACTCCACCTCCGCCTCCTCAGAAGCAGACTCCTCCTCTGAATCCATTTCCTTCCCAACAAAAGCACGAGCCTTGCCAGATGAGCTCTTCTTATGAGATGAAGACTTTGATGAGGACTTGGAAGAAGACTTTGAGGATTTCTTCTTTTTCTTGTCATCAGAATCATATTCCTTGCTCTTCTTCTTCTTCTTGTTGTCCCACAGTGGACACTCAGAGATGTAGTGTCCAGGTTTCTTGCACTTGTGACATGTTCTCTTCTTGTAGTCATGGGTAGAAGCTTCATCATTTCTTGAGCTGGATCGTGAAGACTTTCTAATGCCTTTCTTCTTAGTGAACTTCTGGAACTTCTTCACAAGCATAGCAAGTTCCTTTCCAATGTCTTCAGGATCATCAGAACTGCAATCAGATTCTTCTTCAGATGAGGAAACAACTTTTGCCTTCAAAGCGCGAGTTCGCCCATAGTTGGGACCATAGATATCTCTTTTCTCAGATAGCTGGAACTCATGTGTGTTGAGCCTCTCAAGTATATTAGACGGATCGAGTGTCTTGAAGTCAGGACGTTCTTATATCATGAGGGCAAGGGTGTCAAAGGAGCTGTCAAGTGATCTCAGTAGCGTCTTGACGATTTCATGCTTCGTAATCTCAGTGGCGCCGAGAGCACGTAGCTCATTTGTGATGTCAGTGAGGCAATCAAACGTCAGCTGGACATTCTCATTGTCGTTTCTCTTGAAGCGGTTGACGAGGTTGCGAAGAACACTGGTCCTTTGATCTCTCTGGGTTGAGACGCCTTCATTGACTTTGGATAGCCAGTCCCAGACTAGCTTTGACGTCTCCAGAGCACTCACACGGCCATACTGTCCTTTGGTCAGATGACCACAGATGATGTTCTTGGCAGTAGAGTCCAGTTGAATGAACTTCTTGACATCAGTAGGGGTGACACCTTCACCAGTCTTGGGAACGCCGTTCTTGACGACATACCAGAGGTCGACATCAATGGCTTCAAGATGCATGCGCATCTTGTTCTTCCAGTAGGGATATTCGGTTCCATCGAACACGGGGCAAGCAGCGGAGACTTTGATTATCCCTGCAGTCGACATAGCTAAAACTCCAGGTGGTTAAACCGAATCACACAGAACAAGGGAGTACCTTGCTCTGATACCAATTGAAAGTGCTTGTTCTCGACTAGAGGGGGGGTGAATAGGCGATTTTTATGAAAGTCTTCAAAACGTGGAAGTTTCGAAGACAAACAGTAGAAATGAGCCTATAGATATGCAGCGGAAGATAAACTACACTAGGCAAGCCATAGTCAAGTATGCAATAATGTGAGAGTATGATGACTAATGGCAACTAGGTAGTAAGGATCAGGGTGGAAGATAGTATGAAGCCAAACAGCAATAGTAGTCAAGCAATGAAGTCAAACAGGTATGGCAAACAGGCAATGACTTCACGAAGACACACTGTAAGTAAAGGGAAGAGAGGATAGAACCAGTCACTCGTTGAAGACACATGATTTGTTTGACCAGTTCCAGTTGCTGTGACAACTGTACATCTGGTTAGGGAGGTTGAGATTTAACTCAGAAGACCGCGTCTTCACCTTATTCCCCTTGAGCTAAGGACACACAGTCCTCGCCCAATCACTCTGGTAAGTCTTCAAGGTAGACTTCCAAACCTTCACAGACTTCGTTCAGCGGCGATCCACAATGGCTCTTGGATGCTCAGAACGCGACGCCTAACCGGCTGGAGGATTCACAGTCCTCAAGTGTAATAAGTCTTCAGGTCACACAGACAGAAAGACTTCAGTGATGCCTAACACTCTTTGGCTCTGGGTGTTTGGGCTTTGTCCTCGCAAGGATTTCTCTCTCTCAAAGGCTTCGAGGTGGGTTGCTCTCAAACGACAAAAGCCGTGCACTAACTCTGAGCAGCCACCAATTTATGGTGAAGGGGGTGGGCTATTTATAGCCACTAGGCAACCCGACCCGATATGTCCGAAATGACCCTGGGTCACTAAGGAACTGACACGTGTTCCAACGTTCAGATTTCAAACACACACGGCAACTTTACTTGGGCTACAAGCAAAGCTGACTTATCCAGCTCTGGATAAGATTTGCTCTCATTGTCTTCGCTCGAAGACATAGGATTTGGGTTGAGCATCACTTCAGTCACTCTGACTGTATTCACTTGGACCACACTTAACAGTACGGTGGTTCCTATGACTCAACAAAGAAGAAAAGAAAACAACAAAACAACTAAGTCTTCGCGCTCCATAGTCTTCATAGAATGTCTTCTCATGTCATAGTCTTCAAGATGAATATCTTTATGTACCACCATTGTCGTAAATGTCTTCATACATTTTTAGGGGTTGTCTCCGGTAGGTAAACCGAATCAATGAGGGACACCACCTGTGTTATCCTGCAATTCTCTCAAACACATTAGTCCCTCAACCAAATTTGTCGTCAATACTCCAAAACCAACTAGGGGTGGCACTAGATGCACTTACACCTCGGGGAGGGGTCCGGCACCGGGGCGGCCCAGCGCAGGCCACTCCGGCGACGGGGAGCGGTGGGGCGGCGGGGCGACGGGGCGTGGCGGGGCGACGGGGCGC